>NC_132910.1:62078793-62378793 GCF_047675955.1 Chlorocebus sabaeus
CAGCACATTTAGCACCATTCTGCCATAAAAGAAACCAGGGCTCCTTGGAGAAATGACTCATTCTAGGACTGGGGCAGGAAATATACAAGATGAGCTGGTAGCATCTTATAGCGTCAGAAAGCAAGGAAGTGCTCAAAAACCAAACGAAGCAAAATAAAAAAACTTCATGACTGGAGTATGTCAGAGGGACACAGAAGTCAACTGAAAGAGCTCCCAGTGGCCAAAGCTGGAGCAATTGGAGCAAGAAAACAAATAACGTAGTATTGAATTATAACCCAAAGTATAAAATAAATATCCATGAGTCCATATTGATATAAATAAATGTATAAACTAATAAATTGGAGACACAATCTCCTATGCAGAAGTCCAAATAAGTGATGTAGTTGCTTCTGCCTCAAGGAAGTGAGGCATAGCTCCCCATTCCTTAAAAGCAGACTGTGCAGAGTGACTTCCTCCCAAAAAATACAGTAAAAAAAAAAAAAAAAAAAAAAAAGGCGGGGGGGGGGGGGGGAGATATCTGGGCCAGGTGCATAGATGAGAGTTTATTAAGTAGTATTAACTCACATGATCACAAGGTCTCACAATAGACCAAGGAAGCCAGTCCGAGTTCCAAAGTTGAAGAACCTGGAGTCCAATGTTCCAGGGCAGGAAGCATCCAGCATGGGAGAAAGATGTAAGGCTAGGAGGTAAAGCCAGTCTAGCCTTTTCACATTTTTCTGCCTGGTTTATATTCTGGAAGTGCTGGCAGCTGATTAGATGGTGCCCACCCAGATTAAGGGTGGGTCTGCCTTTCCCAGCCCACTGTTTCAAATGTTAAACACCCTCACAGACACACCCAGGATCAATACTTTGCATTTTTCAGTCCAATCAAATTGACACTCAGTATAAACCATCACAGCAGGTCTTGTATATTATGTAGAAGGCTGAATGTTTATTTGAAGTCTCATGTTGCAGATTAATACTTTGCCATCTGACACTTAAGCGGTGGGCATCACTTGTCAGAAATTCAAATACTTTTTAATGCAATATGCCTTTGATAAGAAATAAAGCCTCTAGACACTATTGGAACTTTTCATAAAACTTCACCTTGTACTCATCCTGTATTTGCTTATTTGAGATCTAATTATATCTTGCCTATTTAGAAAGTCCTTTTTGAATATTCCTTATTTTATTAAAAAGGGAATAGGAAAGAGAACAACCATTTAATTCACTATAATGGTTAATAAGAAAAGCGATGGAGACAATGCATTTTGGTCATAAACTGTGCCTTAATAAAAGATGGGTTTTCTTTCAAACTGCAAAAAGAAAAATTTAGTAACAGCAACCAAAAACACTGTAAGCCTATATGCTATGCTAAAACACAAAAGCATAAGCCAAAACTAAGAGTGTCTTTATTTTCTATTTGGATGCAAGCCAAAACCAAACAGAAGTGACATAGCACCATTCTGCCTCCCCTATGAAGGAAGGAAGGAAGGAAGGAAGGAAGGAAGGAAGGAAGGAAGGAAGGAAGGAAGGAAGGAAGGGAGGGAGGGTGGGAAAAAGAACAGTTTGTGGGAAAAAGACATCAAATAAAAGCAAAGGAATGCAACTTCCAACGAAATCTTCAGTTCCTTACTGACTGTGAGGAAAAAAAACTTCTCACTGGATTAGTCCTGACATATTAAGAATTAAGAGCAGCCTCTAGTGGCAGATTAAAGATTTTACAAAGTAGCCTTGCAGAAACCAAAATGCCTTCTATTTCTTTTACTACTTGCTCTAAGCAAGCTCAGAGCCAAATTAGCTCATCAACTTTAGCAAGTATGAATAATTTCACCCGGCTTTGAGTGTCCTTAATACTTATATTCTATTTTATTCTTTTTTATACGTAGTTTAGCTAGACTATTATGATATCATGGTGGGGTGGGATGTGGTGGGGGAGGATTTTATTTCAAGGAACAAAGGATTGACTGAAGCCTAAATGAAGACAGATTTGATGAACTGAAGTCCAGTTCTCACTTAGCCTTTTTTATATCCTTAAATGAGGAGTGATCAAAACTAGAAATATCCTAAGGAAAACAGAAGTACCTGAGAAACAATGAATTTCCCTGAACTTCATCTTTCCAAAAGGAGTGCCTTTCTCCAACACTGAATATGCTAAATGTCTCGTTTTACACACTTGCGTTACTCCTTCCTCTGAACTCTATCATCCAAACCCTTGGTTTCTCATCACTTATGAAATTAAAAATAAATGAATAAATAAAATGTACTTCCTCATCAGTTATTGTTACAAAGACGTTGTTATCTTGGGATAAACTCAACACGCCGTGATACGGTGTGAGGATTGTCTATAATGGCAGCTGTCCACTATCCACAGAAACAATCAGAAAGTTTTAGGAATACCCAAGGGTAGGTTTTTTTTTTTTTTTTTTTTTTCTTTTCAGATTTTCACAACGGACAGTACCAGGGAGCCGGGGGAAAATTGCTGAAAGCTGGGACACAAGCTGGCGACTCAGAGTGGATAGAAGTCACCCCACCAGAGAGACCAAGGAACTTCACCTACCACCAACCACTTCCTTGGACTTTTTTTGTTTTGTTTTGTTTTTTGACGGAGTGTCTCCCTGTCGCCAGGCTGGAGTGCGCTGGCCCGATCTCAGCTCACTGCAACCTCCGTCTCCAGGGTTCAAGGGATTCTCCTGCCTCAGCCTCCCGAGTAACTGGGACTACAGGCGCCCGCCACCACGCCCGGCTAATTTTTTGTATTTTTAGTAGAGACGGGGTTTCACCGTGTTAGCCAGGATGGTCTTGATCTCCTGACCTCGTGATCCACCCGCCTCGGCCTCCCAAAGTTCTGGGATTACAGGCGTGAGCCACCGCGCCCGGCCGTTCCCGTGACTTTTAACCAGACTTTTGGATAAAGTGTGGACTAGTAAAAGGCCGAAACTCTAGCCTGCTTTCCCCTGGTGTGGACACCCTTCCCGGTGCTCAGAAGCCTCAGAGGATCACCCTCTCCGCCCGTTCCTCTGGGGCCCCGCTTGGGAGCGCAGCGCAGGCGAGGCCCGACCCGGGACGCCGCAGCCCTGGCCCACCAGCACTTCCGGCCCACCTGTTCTCAGGATCCTGTGCATCCAGCGTTGGGCTGGTGCATCCTGCAGGTCAGAACGCGGTTCCACCTAGGATGCAGGAGCAACAGATGTGCGCGGAAAGGCTCCAAGGACGAGGACGAAGCCTCAAGCTTCTCAAAATAAATGGCGCGCTTGGCCTTGGAGGGAAAGGAGGAGGCCTCCCGGAAGATGTAAAGGAGACCGGAAGTCCTGACCAGCATCGAAGTGGGAATTGCCGACCGAGGTTTCTGCCTGGAGGAACTTGTGGGGCGGCCACATGGAGCCTCATGCGCGTGCCCAGCGTGCGGGACAGGAGGTTTCTGCTGTTGGCGGGGTCCAGTGAACCCCAGGAAGGGCTGGGCTGGGTGCCTGGGGCGACGGTTATTCTTGGCCTGGGACTTGGTCACGTCTCCGTGGAAATATTGCTAATTGTTCCTTCACTTGAAAGACGAGACTGTAGACGAAATATTTTTAAACCTTGATGAGCCTGTTATTCCCAAGAGCTTCTCTTCAAATTACTTGGAGGTAGAATGAACCATAAAATAATATTGCCTTCTTTCATATCCTTATATAATCATTTATTTTTTTAGAGCTTCTCTGCTTCTCTTACACATGTGCTTTCAAGTAAATTAATCTAGATTTTATTTTTTTATTAAAAATCCTTACCTCTTCATAGGAATGCTACAATAATGAATTAATATTTGCTAAGCACTTGGAAGGTGAAAACTACATAAAATTTGGTGGAATTACTCTATTATTATTGATACAGGAAAACAGTAACTTGATGGGACTGGTAACCCAGGCCATCTGCTATGTTGAATGTAATCATTATTGTAAAAATGCTTTGCCTATTCAGGCAAAGTGGTGGAATACAGAAATAATTATCTGGGTAATTCAAATTCCCCCAGAAAATGCAGTCCTACTTGGAAGGAAAAGTGGATCTCCTCACTGATTTTGTTTTGTTCATCTCTATTATTATTGTCACATTTAAGTTAATCAGTTGTATAAATGGAATCACCTGGTAACTTTTCCATTTTAATTTCTCTTTCCTGTGATGTAAAATGAATTAAGGCCAGATCTGCATTAACAAATTGAGAATTAAATAATATTTGTCCTTTTACAGCAGCCCCACTATTTTGATTTATATTCTGGTGGTGTAACAGCAGTTTAAATACAATTCCAGTAATTTCAAATATTTTACATCTGATGATTAGTTGCACAATATTTCTGACTAGTAGAGAGGAATAAGATTGATCATGTCTATTTTTCTTAGGTATATGGTAACCAGAGCAAAGACAGGCATTATAGCTAAAATTAGATTTCCAGTTAAACTTACTTCCCCCAGAACACTTTTAATTATTAGAACAATTGCATTAATTCTCCTCTTTACCCTGCTAATGTCAACTTTGCCATAGCCCTCAACATCACATAGTACCAATTGTGTTTCAGAAATAATCTCGAGAGTTTTAGAAATAAATTATTTTTTCAACACAGGGTTTTTAAATGTAATGTTCCAAAATATCCAGTAAGCAGCTGTAATCAATCATTGTTAACTTTCCTGTCTTCAAGCACAGAAAATATTAACATTTAATATCACAAAAGTAGGCCAGACCACTATCATCAATGTAATAGTCATCATCATTTATATCACTTATTAAATTACTCAGTACAGGAGTGCCAGGAAATGAAATAATATTGTGACTTCACTAGAGGGAGCAATTCGTTTTAGTAAATTGTATTACTTAGCTCTGTATATTTAGTAATCCTAGAGTGGATCTAGACATTTAACATAATTTGAGAATTAAAATGTACAGAATTCATGAGAGATCTCAGTGAAGATGTACTTTCATTTCAAGAGTTGTTTAGAGGTTTTCTTAAACTATCTGAGGAGAAAAGCAGGGCTTGAGAACACAATATGGAATAAGTCCAAGGTAGTGATACTTTAGCTGAACATCTGTCAGCGTTTCCATTTTGTTTCAATTTTCACACATTTGTACTTTTAGAGAAGAAATTACTGTCCACTAAAATTGGTGCAGCATGTAATTCATTAAAAGTTCAACAACCATTGCAGCAATAATAGCTAGTTTCCAAGTATCTGGTTATAAATGCAAATAAACTCCAGACTCAGTTGAATAAAGATACTTATGCTGGTTAACCACTTAAGTGACAGATGTTCAGGCCTAGTCACATTTCTGCTATACATTTCTATTACTAGCTATTTATGACAACCTCAACAGTTCACTTAGATTTGCATCCTATTTGATATGTTTCATACTCTTGGTTTTAGCCAGGAAAATGTTTTTAAGCAAAAATTAATATGGAATTAATGCAATTAATAATATTGCTACAAGTATGACTAATTATATTGTTTTGATTACATGTTAAATGTTAATGTTTAATGATATAGATCTGGCCTTTGAAAATAAAGTAAATTTTGAGTTACTATCATTGAATTAATGCCAAATCTAAAAATACAAAAGAAGCTACATTTTCAAAAATTATGGTATTATTTTATTTTAGAAATAGTTCATTCAATACATATTTAGTAAATTTCTACCTAATGATGGATACTGTTAGGGTCTGAGGACACAAAGATAAGTAAAGATCCATCTAGGTTCACAATTTAATGATCCTTATAAAATATAATTGTTTTCTAACAATTTAATTCCATTTATGTTTTTAAAAACCTATGTTTTTAAAAGCTTCCTGAAGTCTTTTACTGAAAGCAGTGGCTTTTCTCCTTTTCTAATCAGTGAGAAACCATGACAAGGACTCAGAGGTTAAAGAAAGTTTTAGTTTTCCAGTACATGAGACATGTTTAGAATATAAATTGTCAATTCTGTCTGCTCCAACTATTTACTACTATTTGTTTATATGTCTATGGGCTAGATGTTCTTCAGACTGCATTTCCCAAACTTTTCCCTAAAACCCTTCTCAAAAAAAAATGCAGTCTGAATTCTTGTGCTACTGCATTGATGGTTTTGATCTTGATTTTTACCTAGGAATGCAGAAAGAGAGCAGGTAACTGATGAATCCCTGGTAATAGTGTATTCCACATGAAATCTATCTTCTTTCCTCATTATATCATCTAAAATATTTTATAGTCCCACAGTGTTATAACAGACTGAGTTAACCATAGGCTTTTGTGAAATACAATGTATCAAGGTTTCTATGAAGTTATATTCCAAAATATTGAGATGCATATTGTTTGTTGCACTGATAGTGTCATTTCACATATTTTTGTGCTGTGAATTAAAGTATAAATATCAGTGCCACAAAGGGAAAACCATGACTGAAATATATTAGGGCTAAGGATTACACAGTGGAGATGGACAAATTTTCTTTTAAGTGAAATACTGTGAAAACTCACTTTATGACAAAGAAAAGGAACACTGGATTTCAAAAATGTTCTATATACTTATAATAATGAGATATTTTTATATTGGCATGTAATTTATGGAGACAGTTGAGAAAACAGAAATCCATTCATTTTACATTTTAAAGTTTATCTTCTTTTAAAATTATGTGAGGTTAGTTCTCATTACAGTAAATAAGTACATATCAATAAAAATTATACTCCATATTGAAAAACATTCTGGCAATGTGTTACTTGTTTATGCTATAATGTTCTTAAAACTAAATCTACAAACATAATGTAAAAGTCGCTTTAGAAGTTAGAAGCCCTAGCCCTTTCAAAAAGGGAGCTAAATACATTAATTTTTTTAGTATTTTAATATTTAACATTGAGTCACACATAACCATCCAATATGAAAAGTGGGGTCTTCCTGTCATCATCAGAAATCTACTTTCTTATACATTTTAGATTCTAAACTCAGACCAATTGAGTTTTTAGAGAAACTTAATTTAATTGCAGTATGTATTGAAAATGAGAGTTCTCCATTCTCCTTAATGATGATTTGTATTACCTCATTTTACCATTGCAAGGAAAATGTATTTATACCTATTTGGAAATCCTTGGCCCTTGGCTTTTTGTGTATTTGCAGTTTACAAATGTTAATCCCAGTGGATCCTAGGGACTGGTAAATGCTTATAGGCTAGGAAGGTACTTTATAAGAAGTGAAAAAAACAGACATTCCCTTTCAGTGATAAAGCAAATAATTTAAAAACTTTAAGCTAGAATCTAAACACCTTGGCATAGTAACTAAGGTTTTGAAAGGCAATTATACATAATACATGAATGTTTTTACACATATTTCACTTTATATTTTTTCTACTTAATCTATATTAATAATATAAAACAAAAAGAAATCTGCTGGACAAATAAGGCTTAGCCTGAAGAAGCAATGATAAGAAAAAGTCCTGAACATAAGATTTTTTTCAAGACAGCAATTGAAGAATGGGCTTTTATATGAGCTAGGCTCTTGAGGAAACAGCTCAGAACACTGGGGCTCTATAATGTCAAAGAGAAGTTTACTTCAGACTTAAAGTCAGCATTTTCACATATGTTATTCTACTGATAATAGGATTAATGTCTTAATAACTTTGCAAAATGAAACTATTAACAAAATATTTTACAATTACCAGGCTCTTCATCTTCAATGCACAATAGACAACACATAAATGTTTGTATAACATTTATATATGTTCTACATAAATGTTAAACCCAGTTTCTATGTGGTAAAACTGAGAAGAGTCTTAACTTCAAAGACAACTGGTAAAAGACTATGGCTTTATTTTCCACATTTCTATTTAAGGAAATATTATTACATTAGGCAAAATCATTGATATGCTTTGGTTCTATGTCCCCACCCAAATCTCATGTCTAATTGTAATTCCCATATGTTGAAGGAAGGGCCGGATGGGAGGTGATAGAGTCACAGGGCTGAATTTCCCCCTTGCTGTTCTTGTGATGAAGTTCTCAGGAGATCTGGTTGTTTGAAAGTGTGTAGCACCTCCCGGATCACTCTCTTCCTCCTGCTCTGCCATGGTAAGATGTGCTTGCCTCACCTTCATTTTCTGCCATGATTGTAGGTTTCCTGAGGTTCCTAGTCACACTTCCTGTTAAGCCTGTAGAACTGTGAGTCAGTTAAACTGCTTTTTGTCATAAATTACCCGGTCTCAGGTAGTTCTTTATAGCAGTGTGAGAATGGACTAATACAATTATCTAATAAAGAGTATTGCAGATATATTGCTGTTCTTATATTATCCCTACAATAATTTCTAAGTTGTTTTTAAGAATTAGGGCATGAACTCGTCTTCTCTAATTCTTTTTATTATTCAAGAAAAAAAAACTATGTCTTTTAAGGGACCCCAAAATTGTGAGTATTACATAGAGAATTAAGAATTTAACATCCTGCCAGGGGCTGAGTGTGGTGGCTCACGTCTGTAATCCCAGCACTTAGGGAGACTGAGGCAGGCAAATTCCTCATTCTCAGGAGTTTGAGACCAGCCGGGGCAACGTGGTAAAACCCTGTCTCAAAAACAAAAATTAAAAAAAAAAAAATTAACTGGTCATGGTGGCGCATGCCTGATACCTGTAGTCCCAGCTGTAGACTGAGACAGGAGGTTGGCTTGAACCTAGGAGGTGGAGGTCGCAGTGAACCGAGATTGTGCCACTGCACTCCAGCCTGGGTGAAAGAGAGAAACCCTGTTTCAAAAAAAAAAAAAAAAAAACAATCCTGTCAGGGATGGTGGTTTATGCCTGTAATCCCAGCACTTTGGGAGGCCAAGGCAGGAGGATATCTTGAGCTTAGGAGTTCAAGACAAGCCTGAGCAACATAGTGACCTCATCTCTACAAAAAATTAAAAATTAGCTGGTGTGGTGGCATGTGTTTGTAGCCCCAGCTACTCAGGAGGCTGAGGTGGGAGGATCACTGGTGCCCAGGAGTTCAAGGCTGCAGTGAGCCATGATTGTGCCACTGTACTCCAGCCTGGGTGACAGAGCAAGACAAGAAGAGGAAGAGGAAGAGGAAGAAGAGGAAGAGGAAGAGGAGGAAGAAGAAGAAGAGGAGGAGGAGGAGGAAGAAGAAGAAGAATTGTGTAACTTTGGTTTACTGACTGAAAGTTTAACACATGTGTGGCATATAATGGACCGTCCTGATAAGCCTCAGACAGTATTAAAGAAATGATTCTCACTAAATGATTTGTGCTTATCTTCTTTGTACTTTGTGATATGCAAGTTAGCTTTAGATTTTAGAAATCATTCTAACACAAAGTGTTTTTACTTCAAAATGAAGCCAAAGTTGGGAATCTGAATCTTAGCTTCAAGAAATACGTTTATCCTGGAAAAGCCTTAAAAAAAATCTTTAGACCAAATACTAATGAGAGGTATCTTCCTCTGTAATGGTCTTTTGGTCTTTCTGCTTCGTATCTAGATGCTGGTGTTAACTGGGAAAATACTTAAATTACATTCCATGGATCTGCAGAAAGTTCACTGTGTCACCTAAGATGGTACTTCTACAAGGCTTTGGAGCTTTGGGTAAGGGAGTGCCTCTAAAATTTGCTGGTTTATTGCAGAAAACTGAGTGTATCTTAGATTAAATGGGAAAGCAGCCTTATGGCCATTTTGTAAAGTTTATCCAACATTCCAGTCTAGGATTTTTCTGAACTACCGTTTTTATAGGTGGTAATCCTGCCTATGTTTCAATTTTTCCAATGTGGAAGTCATTATTGTGTTAAAGAATTTGAGGCCAGGCGTGGTGGCTCACGCCTGTAATCCCAGCACTTTGGGAGGCTGAGGCGGGTGGATCACGAGGTCAGGAGATGGAGACCATCCTGGCTAACACGGTGAAACCCCGTCTCTACTAAAAAAAAAAAATACAAAAAATTAGCCGGGCATGTTGGCGGGCGTCTGTAGTCCCAGCTACTCGGGAGGCTGAGGCAGGAGAATGGCGTGAACCCAGGAGGCGGAGGTTGCAGTGAGATAGTACCACTGCACTCCAGCCTAGGCAACAGAGACTCTGTCTCAAAAAAAAAAAAAAGAATTTGAAGCATCAAAAAATGCTTCCATATATTTTGTTGAGATCTATGATTCTACAACATTTAGCCTTTTGTTCTTTTTCTCCCCTTTGAAGAAACATAGGATATGCAGAATATATCTTTTATTTCTTCCCTGCACTACTGGTTTAAATAGATGTATAGATACCATGTCATTCCTTAGTCTACTTAAGGTTAAACATCACCAGTTGACTGAAGCACTCCTCATGTTATGTTTTGTTGTTTTCACTATCTTGATATTACTTTAGTGCTCTCAATATCTTTACCAATGTCTGTCATACTATATGACTCAAGCTATAAACAATATCCTACATTGGTGTAAGTCTAGAAGTGAACTATTAATAGATGATATGAAACCTTTATTCAATTGATGCAGACAAAAGCCACATAATAGTTTTAAACAGTCTTACCATTGCCTCATATTGAGATTGCTGCATAATAAATTACCCCAAAACTTAGCCTGGTGTCACGGTGCCTGTCTGTAGTCACGGCTATTTGAGAGGCTGAGGTGGGAGGAACACTTGAGCCCAGGAGTTCAAGGCTGTAGTCTGCTACTATCATGCCTATGAATAACCACTGCACCCCAGCTTGGGCAACATAGTGGGATCTTATGTCTAAAAATAAATAAAAAATAATTTAGAAAAGTAGTGGCTGAGAACAACAATAAACATTTACTATCTCACACAGTCTGTGTAGCTCAGGAATTTGGGAACAGCTTGGCTGGGTGATTCTGGTTCAGTGTCTCTCATGAGATTGTGGTTGACATTTCAGCTGGGGCTACAATCCTCTGAAAGCTGTCTGAGGCTGAAGGTCTGCTTCTAAGATGGCTCACTCACATGGCTGTCAAGTTTATTCTAGCTCAGTTTCTCACCAATGAACTTCTCCATAGGACTGCATGAGTATCTTCATGACATTATATGATGGCTGTCTTCTCCCAGAATGATCTGAGAGAGAGAGAGAAAGAAAGAGATCCAAGCCACAATCTCTTTTATGTGCTAGCCTTTGAAATCACACATTGTCATTAACATAATACACTATTGGTTCACAGGTCAGCTCTATTCAGTATGGGAGGGGGCTACACAGTAGCGTGAGTACCAGAAAGCAAGGATTATTTGGAGGTCATCTTGTAGGCTGGCACTAGAGTCTAACCTCTATCTCCCAATGACTAACCTCCATCCCACATGCAAAGAATACTTACATATTCTCAAGACCATCAAAAATCTCGTTCCATTACAGCATCATCTCAAAGGCTACAATCTTGCTGTTCCAAACAGATCCAGATGTGAATAAAGCTTTTTGAGTGTGGTTCCTTGAGTATAGCTCCTTGAGTAAAATTCCTTGATCTGAAGATCTGTGAACTAAAGAGATAAAAAGTATGCTCTTCTTTACCCACATACACACCCAACATACAGTGATGTGCCATAAATAAGATAACCACTATAGACACTCCTGTTCAAAGTGTGGAAAACAAAAGGCATATAAGAGTCATTGATCCATAGCAATTTTGAAATCTGGCTAGGCAAATATTGAACTAGTATTCATTCCTACTGCTTCCTGGGAATGATTCTCTATGACTCTTGGTTTAGACCTTTGAAGTTTTGGCTCTATCTTCTGAACCAGCTTATTTTTCTGTGAAAAAGGTAGCCTAGGTTTGCAGCTGTATATTTTTCCTAGTCTGGTTCCTGCCAGTAGAAATTTGGAGGTACAAAAGCCTCTTTTATTGTGTTCTCTTCAGTTCAACCTGTTGATGTTTCTAACAGTGAAATACTCTTAAAAACTTTGTAAGTCTCCTGTGAATCTTACTGGGGTTAATTTCATTATACAAAAGCCACACCCGCAAATCTGTTTGAAATAAGCTCTGCTCTACTTAGAGCCTGTGCTGAGATTATTCTTAAGCTTCTTAGAACCTCTAGTGTGACTCAATGAGTTCTCTGAGGTACAACCTTAGATCTTTCTAAGGCCTTAGCAAAGGATTTTATAATCACATCCTCAGCTTCATTTTTACACCATAGTTGTCTGACATCTGGCAGTGTCTGAGTTTGCTCTTTGTCCAGAAGCCATTTCTTTATTTTAGCATTGTTTCCCATCTTGAGAAGCTAGCAATTTTCAAGGCCAGCAAGTTTCAGCTTCTTTTGGTTTGACAATCTGTCCTTTAGCTTATCTTCTTCTCTCTCACATTTTACTATAAACAACAAGAAGAAACCAAGTGGCACCTTCCAAACTCTGACTGGAAATTTTTTACCTAGATCATCCATTTTATTAGATACAATTTCCAGTTCCACAGTATTGCAGGTAACTGTATTGCTTAACTTTCTGCCACTGTATTAAAACTATCCCCTTTTCCTCCGGTTTCTGATAATGATTTCCTCAGCAGAAGCCTCCTCAAAGATGTCAGGCTTATTAATAATAGTCTATTGAAGACATCTTCAGCTGTCACTAACACTCTCTTCAACATCTTTCAGTTTCTGCCATTGCCTAATTCCAGTGCCTCTCCTATATATTTAAAATGTGTAAAAATGGCAGCAACTCACTTCCAAATATATTAGTTGTCTATTCATGTGTAGGAAATAACCACAAAACTTGATGACTCAAAACAATAACCATTTATTATCTCATTCCTGAATTTGACAGCTACTTAGCTAAATGGTTCAGGGTGTCTAATGAGGTTGGATTCAAGATATTGGCTGAAATTGCAGCATCTAAAAATTTGACCATGGCTGTAAATTCTGCTTCCAAGATGCTCCCTCACATGGCTGTTAAGTTCATGCTGGCTGTTGACAGGCAGCCTCAGTTGCTTACCACATGGACATCTTCTTAGGGCTGTCTGTGTGTCCTCATGACATGGCAGCTACCTCCTCCAGAGAGAGTGATCAAAAAGAAAGCAAGGCAAAAGTTGCTGTATATTTTACGTGCTATTCTTGAATGCCACACATCGTTATTTCCACAATATTCTATTAGCTACATAGGGAAACTTCATTCATTGGAGAGGGGGTGGGGCATGACATTGCAAGGGAATGTGAATTATAGGAGCCTGGAATCATTGAGGCCATTGTGGAGGCTGGCTACCATATTCACTGAAGTCCCTGATAATTTAATTTTGAGATGCTTCATTCCTTTTGGTATTAATTGATTTTTTGAAACCTAAACTGTACCCCAATCTATCATTAAGTTTTTAGTTGTAGTTTCAGTTCTGTATTTCAACCTCTTCAGATTTTTTTGAATTTTACTTCTGTCATATCAATAATACTCTTGAGCTTTGAATTATTAAGCATGCTAAGTTATAAAATTTTTGAAATCCAACTTATTAATAAAAATGTTGCTAAACACTTGTGTCTCCAGGCCTATATACACTTACAAAGTTCATAAAATAAGTACATATATCTTTACGTCCACCATTATAGAAATGACACACACACTAAATTCGCTTTTTTGTTAGATATAAATAGGAGTCTAGTTCCCCCATGCACTATGATAATATAGTATACTAAGCAGTGGGCAACTCCAGGTTCACCAGGAACTCTAACATATTTTTTTAAAGACTAGATTAATTATACTGACAAAAACCTTAAGAACTGAGTACTAAAAATTATAAGTTCTAAATTTTCTAATTTGGAAAACTAAAACTTATAATCGAATTGCTAGAGTTGTACACAAAATACTAGCCTCTGGCAAAATTATGAGGTAGGATAAAGTCATCAAGAATAGAGATGATATGGTTGTTTTCTCCCCTTGGATTTAGCAAGGTGCCTTATTTCCAGTAGATCTTTAGCAAATATTTCTTAATTGATGAACTTGTTAATAAATTATTGGCAGATTATGCCCTCAAGTCTCTTGGTATCTGTATTAGTCAGTTTTCACGCTGCTGATACAGACATACCCAACACTGGGTAATTTACAAAAGAAAGAGGTTTAATGGACTTACCATTCCACATTGCTGGGGAGGCCTCACAATCAAGGCAGAAGGCAAGGAGGAACAAGTCACATCTTACATGTATAGCAGCAGGCAAAGAGAGAAGGAGCTTGTGCAGGGAAACTCGTCTTTTTAAAAGTATCAGATCTCATGAGACTTATTCACTATAATGAGAACAGCATGGGAAAGAATTGCCCCCATGATTCAGTTACCTCCTGCTGGGTCCCTCCCACAATACGTTGGAATTCAAGATGAGATCTGGGTGGGGACACAGCAAAACCATGTCAGTATCCAATTTCTCCTTCCCCAAAGAACCTTCCCTTGGCACCCTAAAAATGCCCCCAGTGTTCCAAACTGAGAGTATTTTAAAATCTCCAACTATACAATCAAACTTTGACTATTTCTGATAAGGAAAAAGTTGGACATTCTAAGAAAATTTAGGGATCATTTGTTATCAATGCCTTAATCTATAATAGACTATCTAATGGTGTAGATTTCCTAATAAAGCTGACAAGTAAAAGTTTGAGGCAAGCTTCTGGCTGCCTTGCAAACCATAATAATTGTCATTTCTTGATCTCTCAGTAAGGTCAGTCTTAGATGAACATGTTGAGTTTCATTCTTTACCAAACATCTGGACTTCCTGATGCTGGGATTCTAAAACTTTATTTCTTTTTAGCTGCCTTGCCATGAGTGATTCCCTTTCTTGTTCATCCAACTTAAGAAACTCCTCTGGAAATAAATAGCATTTCTGAGTTTTGTTAATAACCTTCTCATTCAGTCACATAAGTTCAAAAACTTGAAGTTACTTGTTCTTTCTCTAAACCCTGTCATCCTTTATTTTGGCGGTCTTCCTCAGCGTTGTCTTCTTTTTTTCTCTACCATAATCCCAGTTTAAACCCTTTAGTTTAGTTCTTGTTGCAGTTCATCTGGCCATGTATTCTTGCCCCATTAACTCACTAAAGCACAGCATCTTTCCGTTTATTCACTGGTCAGAAACCCCAATGGCAATCCCATATCCTCACTGCCTATACAATAAACTCTAAACTTCTTAGCTTAGTTTTCTATGTCTGCCACATTCTAGCCACAGTTTAGCATTCCAGACTTATCTTCTACTATTACTTCACACTGGATTATTCTTGGTTCACCAAACTCATCCCACATCTACCATCAAGTCTTGATTTTTTTTTTCTTTTCTTCTTTTTTTGTTTGAGATAGGGTCTCACTCTGTTGCCCAGACTAGAGTGCACTGGTGTGATCTCGGCTCACTGCAATCTCCACCTCCCAGGCTCAAGTGATCCTCTCACCTCAGCCTCCAGAGTAGCTGGGATTACAGGAATGCCAACACACCCAGCTAATTTTTGTATTTTTTGTAGAGATGGAGTTTTGCCATGTTGCCCAGGCTGGTCTCAAACTCCTGGGCCCAAGTGATCTTTCTACCTCAGCCTCCCAAAGTGCTAGGATTATAGGAGTGAACCACTGTGCCAGTCTTTACTATGCTTTTTATTCTGCCTGAAATGATTTTCTGATGCTTTTATTAAAACTCTGCCCGGCTGGGCATGGTGGCTCACACCTGTAATCCTGTAATCCCAGCACTTTGGGAGGCCGACATGGGCAGATCACGAGGAGATCGCGACCATCCTGGCTAACACGGTGAAACCCCGTCTCTACTAAAAATACAAAAAGTAGCTGGGCGTGGTGGTGGGCGCCTGTAGTCCCAGCTACTTGGGGGGCTGAGACAGGAGAATGGCATGAATCCGGGAGGCGGACGTGGCAGTGAGCCGAGATGGTGCCACTGTACTCCTGCCAGGGAGACAGAGTGAGACTCTGTCTCAAAAACAAACAAACAAACAAACAAACAAATAAATAAATAAATAAAACCCTGCCCATCTTTCAAAGTCAAAATCAAAAGAAATCTCAAACATGATGCCTTGATCATCCCAGCTAGAAGTATTCTCAATCGTTTCTGAAAGCCCATCATACTTTGTACCACTCCTAAGGTATTCACTGAATTCTAACATAAATTTCAGTTATTTGCCTACATGATTTATCTCTTCTTGTGTATTTTAAGCTTCCTGAGAGCATTGGTTTCCATTTTACGCATAGTGGTTAACACATTTGCCTTACTTAAAAGTGGTTCTTCATGAGTTGGAATCATGAAATGAGTTGGCTAAGTATTATACATTGGTTTGGGGGTGCTGGGTAGGAGCAGAGTATAGTGTTGTTAAAAGAAAAACCTTTAGAGGTCAAATGATCCCAGATTTAAATTCAATTTTACTAATTCTTAACTGAATGATCTTGGACAAATTAATTATTAATCTCTTGGTACCTCAAGTTCCTCATTGGTAAAACGGGAATAACAATGCCTATTTCATAGATTTGTTGTCAGCATTAAATGAGATATAAATTAGGTACAAAATACTTTTTTTTTTTTTTTTTTTAAGACAAGGTTTTGCTCTGTCACCCAGGCTGGAGTGCAATGGCGTGATCACAGTTCACTGCAGCCTTGACATCCCAGGCTCAGGTGATCCTCCCACCTCAGCCTCCAGAGTAAGGCATGCACCACCATGCCTGGCTAATTTTTGTAGAGATTCGGTTTTGCCATGTTGCCCAGGTTGGTCTTGAACTCCTGGGCTCAAGCAATCCTCCTGCCTCAGCGATCCTCTCCAAGTGCTGGAATTACAGGCATGAGCCACTGCACTTTGCCAAAACACTTATCTTAATGAATAATTATGATTTTCTTATCCTCTATTGTGCCTAGCACAGAGTCTTGTAATAGTGCTCAACAACTTTTTATTAAACAATTTAGAAAACAAAAACATATCATTAATTTTGATACATCTTAAATATTCACGTGTATTTAACAAGAAAAATCTTAGATATAACAGAGTGGATAGAAATGGCAGGGTAGATAATGGAAATAAGATGCTGCATTTTTTAAAGTGAATGAGAAGATATTTAATTTTTGACACAGACTGTGTCATCGTCTTAACAACAGAATATGCTGGCAATTCCTTAATATTTTCTAATGGGAAAATTGGAGAAAGCCAATTACCTATTGTTAGTTCAAATAGTTCACATCTTAAATTACATATAAAAATGTTTGAATACTGAAGCTTATGGGAGGCCTGGGCAGGCTTCAGATTCTCAGCCAGTGGGGAATTTTTGTGCCAGACCACCCACTGCAAAAGTGAAAAGCTGGTACCTTTGCCAGTGTGGATATCTCTTCAGAGGAGTGCTCTAGGCTGTTGTAACCATTTCCCCCAGGAAGACTGAGGGGAAAAGAATACATGAGAAATTACTGGACAAACACTGTCCAAGTTTCAAAGTAATAACCAAAACTGGAATTAATGCCCTTAACATCACCACTCTCCCAAACCTAAATCTGTTTACATAGATTTGGGACGACTTATTTTGAGTCTGCTTCTTTTGGGGACACAAACTTATATGAATAAAGCTAGAATTTCAAGGCAAGTCACGCTATTTAGTTATAGTTTGATTCAAATTTTTTGTTTATTTTTAATCATCTTTCTCAAAAATGTCTTTAGAAACAAGTCATTCAAGTAGTAATGCTAAAATGGCATTTACATTTGAAATTCTATTTCATTTTTGGGGGATAAACTTATAAAAGCAAAAGAGACATCCAAATAGTGGTAAGTTAAACCTGGAGAAGGTGTGGAAAGGTGCACCTAATCTTTACTCATAACGTTTACATTTTGTAAAGACTAATATTTAATGTATTTTATTTTAAAGATATCAGCTCATCTATAATTAGGAACAGTGTGAAAATCTAGTGTCTTGGACTAATGTAGAGCAGCTGTTTATGAAAGTGCCTGAAACATAATAGACCTTCAATAAATATTATTGTGTTGGCAAAAAAGCTTAACAGGTGTGGGTGTGTGTACACAACTCTCCTTCCTCACCCCCTCAATAATTCCCAGGCAGTGTTAGTAGAGGACCACTAGAAGATGAAATTTTTCTGCTTACACATGAGCATCTGAGGATCCCAAAAGACTATCTCAAATCCTGGCTTCAGAGGCACTTTTTCTTGCTCTCTAGGGGAGAGACTATTTATGGGGGAGGGAGGGAACACTAGTCTATTGAATCAGGAAACCTTTTCCAAGTGACAGAAACCCAATTTGAACCACCTTAAGCAAAACAGGAAATATGCTGACCAGAGTAGCAAAATCTCAGGAAGGACATTTAACTGGACCTCCAGAATCATAGTAACAGACAGGAGAGAGAGCAGGACTCTCTCTCCCTCCAACTCTCATCCACGCTTCTCTCTGAGTCTGTCTTAACAGAGACTAAAATCTTCTGCCCTGGAGAACCTGGACTTCTGACAACTCATCTCTTCATCTTGAAAAGCACTGCTTCTCCTTTCGAAATTATCATTTGAAGATTTCTGTGGAAGGACACAAAAGGCAGCCAAGCTCACGTGCCTACTCTTGTGAATACAGAGATCAGTTCTAGAATTGGCGGCATCCGTTAGAACAATGTAGCACAAGTAAAGAGAAGAACAGGATCCCCTGAAAAAGGACAGTTCTGTTTCCAGAAAGGGGGACGTGCTGGGGAGACAAAATAAGTATTTCTAAGATTATATTTTTAAAAACCAGAATTATATTTACTAAATGTGAAATAAAGGTATCGTTTTCAATTGCTTTCTGTTTTACATAAAATGTTTTTCTTTGCCTTCTAGTGCTTATCTCATCTTTCTTCTGGCACAAATGCTTTTCTTACACAGCATCACTAAGTCCTATCCCTTCCCTCCTCCAAATCTGCACTTAATATTTACTTCCTTGGACTTCAGGTAAAATTTGGTGAATTGATTACGTTTGTTTCTCCCTGTTTTGCCCAGAGTGCTATTAAAGTGGCAGCGGAAAAGAAAAAATAAATAAAACCCCAAGTGCAGAGGAAGAGAGAGACCATAACAGATGAAAAGTGATGAAAAATTTGGGAATATAGAATGCAGGTGGTGAAGCAACAGATTACCCCAAAACGTAGCATCTTAAAATGATAAATATTTGTTATCTCATCCCAGTTTTAAGGTTGAAGAATCTCACAGCAGTTTAGCTGGGTATTTCTAGCTCAGAGACTCTCAGGAGGTTGCATGTACGTTGTTTTCTGGGGCTGCCATTATTTGAAGAGCTGGAGAATCTGCTTCCAAGCTCACTCACATGGCTGTTGGCAGGAGATTTGAATTTCTCACCATAAAGCTGCTCATGAAATACTAATTACGATGGAAAAAGCATAATGTTAATAGAGAAGCTATCAAATAACTTTTAAATATTAAAGTAATGAAGGAGACACCACCTTAAGTAATGAATTAACATAATCAAGTATTGAAAAATCACTATGTGTGCCTCCTGATATGATGCAGGAAGAACATGGCAGCAGTATGATATCCTGAATATCATAAAAATATATAATCTGAGTCTAATCATGCAAAAATAGCTCAAAGGGCAAGCTGTGAGATGCTACGAAATTACTGATCTCTAATCTTCGAACGTGTTAAGTTCATAAAAGTGTGTTAGGTGCTTTGATATGGTTATGGAAACACACAGGAGGGGCATGTTGACCTAACCTAACACCAGAGTGTCAGGGAGGCCTTTCCCAAAGTAGGAACATCTAAGCTGAGATCTGGAGTTAGCCTTAAAAAGGGTCAATAGGGGTGGAGAGAAGCAAAAAAGGAGTGAACAGGTCATAATGTACAAGGCCAAGGAAAAAAATCACTTGATCTTATGCCGACTGATATATGTGTATGTGTGTATATATGTGTATATATACATAACCATACATATGTATATGTGTATATTTTTGTAATTATATGTATATATATAAAGAAGGTATGTGTATATATGTGTGTGTGTATGTGTGTATATATATCCTTTTCTTAATATCAGCAAGTTGGCTGCTTTTCCTATCATGTCTAAAATGTCACGTCAAACTGCCTTAACAAGTTGTCCATTGCTTTAGTATAGGAAATGTGCACTGAAACACATGTGAAAGAGTAAAACATCTTTACCTTTGATTGGCTCGGTTACTATAATCTCTACCTTTTTCTTTCACTACTCATCTCCTAAGATAACTAGGAAATATTATTTTCATAGCACTTTTAATTTATGAGTCATATTTTCTAATTACATCAGCAGAAAGTGATACAGAAGACTAGCAATTCTTTGGTCCTGTCACATTGTGCATAACTTGAGTCCTATTCTAGTTCTGCCTCTTACATTCATTACCCAGGCAGCCTGAGGCAAGTTACTTCTGAGAATCAGTTTTCTTATCTGTCAAATAAGGAAATAATATTATCTACTTTATAGTATTCTTGTGAGAACTGATTGAGATAATATTAATATATAAAAGGCACTGGCACAATTCCTGGCTCATAGAAAGTACTCACCAAACTATCTTCTGCATCACTGTATATTGTTATACTTAGAAATGGTTATGAATAAAATAAAGGTAAAACATGTTAAGAGTACTGTGAAAATAATATTGACCCATTGCTTTATGAGAGTGTAGATAATTTTTTAAATTATAGTGACTGAGACAACCAAAGAAAATGTGTCAAATCTGTTACCTTTTTGTGAGTTTCCAGTCATCTTCCCCCCAGGTTTCTGGAATCTCCAGCCATCTCCCTGCAATGCCGACCCGAACTAGTGGTTTTCCACTAGAGACTGGGGTCTTTGAAAGTTCTGCAGCCGTTGCAAAACCCACTGCATTAAAATTCATTAAAATTTCTCTACCATTCCAGTCCCTATCATTTTATTTATTTGTTTGTTTATATATGTATTATTTACTTATTTAGCACAATGAGGTGAAACTTTTTTTTTTTTTTGTATATGTTAAGAGTTACCAAAATGCTCCATGGATGTTTCATCAAAGGTAACACCATTCTTCCCACTGTTTGCAGTGAAGTGTGCCTAGTTTGTTGTTTAGGTAACAGCTGGGAAGTAGAAGTGGATATGGTTAGTGCTCTAAGGAATATTCTACCACCCATAAGTTCATCAAAAATGTGTGAGGCCTACTGGACAAAAATGAGTAGAAATAAAAATAACTATAACTTGTTTGGTCTGTGACCCTAATCAAAGTCTGATTGGGTTATGTCTTTCTTTTTCTTTCTTTCTTTTTTTTTAGACAGAGTCTTTCTCTGTTGCCCAGGCTGGAGTGCAATGGTGAGATCTCAGCTCACTGCAACCTCCATCTCCCGGGTTCAAGCAATTCTCCTGCCTCAGCCTCTCGAGTAGCTGGGATTACAGGTGTCCCCCCACCACTCCCGGCTAATTTTCTGTATTTTTAATAGAGATGGGGTTTTGCCATGTTGGCCAGGCTGGTCTTGAACCCCTGACCTCAGGTGATCCACCCGCCTCAGTCTCCCAAAGTGCTGAGATTACAGGCATGAGTCACCATGCTCGGCCTGGGTTAAATATTTTTTGTTGTTTTTGGATAAATATTTTTAATTTCTCAGGTTTTTATGTCTCTAAGAATAAAAAAAAATCTTTGTCCATAATATATTTTGATACACTATATTTTACTACAAATTTCGAGCAGTGAAATTTTAAAAAGCATAAAGTAAAGGAGAATTGGACATCATAATCCCTTAACTAGTAAAATGACTCTAGAAAATTGCAAGCTGGAAACTTCTGTTACCTATGTGTCTCCTACCTTTTATACTTCCCTTACCACACATATTCCCGAAACTAGATTTTTCAAACCTTCTTTATTTTAATAATATATTAGGAAATACTAAAATTTGTTCAGTATCTTATGAACCCTGATTATGAGTCAGCATCCTGAAACTACTCTGATGTAGGGAAGATGCCAGCAGTGTTGAAAAACATTATGATGGAATTTCTGCTATAGAATTCTTTTACACGTCTAGTTTGTTGGGAAAAGGATTATAAATTAATTAGAATTAAGCTGAGATTTAATTTATGCCAATTCAATAGATTTTAATGTCTTTGAACTTTTGTTTTTGTGAACAAAGATTTTAATTGTAACATTTGGTCAATAGGCATTTATTGAACATCTACTCTGTTACAAGGTATTGTGCCAGGCCACCACAAGAAGCCAAAAAAAAAAAAAAAAAAAAAGACCCGCAAAATCTTAACTCATAATAAAACATCCCATATGGTAATTGCCAAAGGAGTAATATGGATGAAAGTTAGTTTGGGAGTATGGGAACAATAATTGCCCAGAAACAAAATGAAAAAGTAAAAAGGGAGAGAGTCATGAAATTTAGAATTAACCACTAAGTGAGATTTTGGAAGAAGTTAGAAAGGAAAAGAAGGAGCCAAAGGAGGGTGAAATGTGGCAGCCCTTCTGTGAAGTTAAAGATATGTTTCAACCAAGTTCTAATCTAATGAGTAGCGGGATGACAATGAAGGTGTTTCTCAATTTTACAAGGAAGAAACATCACAATAAAATACTGCCAAGCCAATAAAAAGAGTATATAGCACAAGAAAAACAGATGCATTTGTGTGAAAAGATGTGTAAACTTTATGTACTAAAAAACAGATGCATTTGTGTGAAAAGATGTGTAAAGTTTAGTACATAAACTTTACACGCTTTTCAGTGTTTTCTTGGAACACATGAATTTGACAATGCGTGTGAGTCCACAGATGGTAGTTTCAGGGAAGGAGGAGCTTTCAAGGTGAGAATGGCAAACTGGAGATTTCTCACTTTGGTGGTCATAATGCCAACAGTCATGTTGCCTGGGTGAAAGAAGCCTGCTCACTCACTCTCCCAGCCTCTCCAGCATGCAGTGGGGCTTCATTAAAGAGTGTGCACAGTTCTTTTTGTGCTCTGAAAAGACAAGCTATACAATATTGCATGCTTTACTTATTCTACCTGAAACTTTTATTGTTCATAGAAGCACTCCATATTCATAAGTACAAATGGTTTACAGGTAGACTCTTGACTGAATAAAATAATGTATCATATCTGGAAAAGTGAACACTACAAACAATCTGAAGCCTTAATTCAAAAGAGAAGATAAGCAGGGCATAATCCAGGAGCAGCCAAAATTCTGGGGACAGTCGCCTGTTGTAGAAGAAGGGCAATAATAAAGGAGGAAATGAAGAAGGTAGAAAATAAAGGGAAAGTAAAGAAAAGGAACGGAGAGAGAGACTTAAATTTCTCTCATCCATGAAGCTGTGTTGATAGCTATTCCTAATCCCCCATTCTCTGACAAGGCATTTTGTGTAAATGCAGGGTCCAGCAGAGACTTTGTGTTGCCAGGCTGCTCCAGCCACTGTGGTCTCATCCTCTCTCCACCTCCATGGTGGCACCCCACCCAGATTCCATTCTTGTCAAACTTGTTTCCAGTCACCCAAGCCCTCTAGTCTGTGACCTCTTGGTCAAACTGTCTGTTACCCAGGACACAAATAGATCGAGGGTGTCAGATAACATGGTAATTTGGTGGAGGAGAAGAGGGTTTGAGTGAACACTGCAATACCCTTTAGAATACTCCTTTCCCCAACTACTCAAACCCCTAAAAGTAAATTGCCCTTTCTCCACCTATGTTTCTCTGTCTCTAAGTCACTGAAAAGCAGCTGAGTATGTGATTCATAGTTCTTTGTATTTATTTGCTTCGATGCATTCATTGTCTCTCTAGAGCTAACTTAGTGGAACATTTGAGTCAATTCTATTTTTCTTGGGAGAGTGGAATAACATCAAGTTGGGTGCTGACGAAGTTGAGCTGTATTGCTCTATAGGAATGACATAGAGTATTGTGTGCACTGAAGTTAGAGCAGTGACACTACATGAAGTGATGAACACTCTGTAACCACATCTTAAACAGAAAGCCATTTTCACTGAGAACGAACTGATTGGTGATGTCCAATTAGTACACATACACAGCACTTGTCACATTGTTGATGCCTGCTGAGGCTCTGGAAAGCCTTGTTTACTGCATGTCTCTGCTGCCACCCTCCAACCCCTGCCAGAAATTCTCAGGATCACTACACAGGCTGTGAACACACTGAAGCAGGAGCAGTGGCCTTTGAAGAAGCTAGGATGTGACCTTGAGAGTAGTGCAACGATGCAGAGTTCTCAGCAGACATGCACACCACCACAGCCACTTTCTCACACCCCTAAGTACAGAGATTTGAGTGAATGCTCTCAGCAAAACTTCTGAGAGCAAAACTTCTGAGAGTAAATATATATATATTTACTAAGAGGTTATAATGAGTCAGGCATGCATTTAAATAAAACTATTTTGTATAAGAAAAAAACGGTCTTCTTAAGAGGCACAGGAATTGCTCTGTAGGTTGATTGGCAATTCCTGAAAGACCTAATAACATCACATCTCCCGTTTGCTTGCACCCACTTTATCTCAGATTTGTCTTCAATTTGGGGGGGGGGGTTGTGGAGGGAACAGAGGTTAGGCAGAGGGAGAGAGACAGAGACACAGAAACAGAATCATCTTCCTATTCAGGAATTTGCTGAGTGCCTGAGTCAGTAATGTTTCCAGGTGAGGGCACAGGAACTTAGGATGTGCACTGTCTTGAATTCTTCCTTCAGCTCTGTTATCTTTTGGTAAATTCTGTATATTTTGACTGGGCACGTGAGCCTAGCACATAAGTCAGTGCAGACGTATCATTTTACTTTCCATTACTTATGTTTAAAGAAAAAACAAATAGGTCAGAGTCGGAAGGAGGCAGGATCCAGACCAGTTGTGGGTGGGATCGGATGGGAGCCTAGGATTTCAGCGCGACCTCAAGCCAGGACTTCTGCGAGGTCTCAGGTCCGAGGGCTCTTGCTGCCACTCCCCACCCACTGAGCCCTGCCTCCCGGGATCCCACCCCAGGCGCCAGGGATGGCAGCAGCACGACAGTTCTCGGCCCTGTGGACAGCCGCTCCTTCTAGACTCCAGCTTTCCCCCACTAACCTTTATAAGAGATGAAAAGCTGTTCACACTTTCTCAAGTGGGAAAGAAAAGGAAATGCTCTTGTGTTAGAAGCCCTGAACCTCAAACTCCTCAAGGAGAACGGTTGACTGAGCCACCCCCCCTCCTCCAGCCCCTCATTTGTCCTCTGCTTCCTGTGGCGGAATGGTCCTTGATAAGTGGCCTCCAGAAGAGTCAGTACTTTGGGCCAGGGACACAGCTGGGGCTGCTCTAGGTGCAGAGCTCTCTATAGGTCCTCTCTCCCAGGACCGGATAGATGATTCATTTTTATACGTAACGTTTTACCCCAGTCTATAGCCGCAGCTGGTTAATGTTCAATCTCCGGGCTTCGAGAGGCAGCTCCAAGGAGGCAGGCAGGCATGACCCGTTTAAGGTATATGGCTGCTCAAGGCCCGAGAAAGGGTGAGAAGGGATGTGGCAGGGGGCTCCTCCCACCCTGGACTCCCTGGGTGGACTAGAAGAGAGCAAAGAAGCTGTCACATCTGTGGGCCAGCCTGGCGCGCGATCTTTGGAGGCGCAGCGGCAAGGCAGGGCCAGGGCTGAGTCCAGACCGCCCACGAGGCGGCCCGCCAGGCCGGGAGCTGCGGCGCGTGCGGGGTCGTCCCGAGCGCAGGCGCCAGGGCCCCCGCTTAGCCCCAGCTGGACCCCGCGGGCGGTCGGTGCAGTTCGAGCTTGTGGGCTGCTATGCCCTGCCTGAGGCTTCGGGCTAGGGATGCGGGCGGGAAGTGGGGGTGCGGCGGCAGCTGCAGATTAGATTCCGGTTTTGTTGGCCGGAGGGACGCGCAAACTTCGAGTGCCAGGCCAAGAGGGCGACCCCAGAGGTGCGTAGGTGGCCCTCCGGGTTCCCGCTTCTCCTAGTGCCTCTGAAAATACCGTTAGGGTAAAGGGAGACAGGCAGTAACTCTTACCACCACCGCCCTTCCCCCATGTCATTGGCCAAAAAATGAACATTAAGATAAAGCAGCTGTTTTAGTAAATGGAAAGCGGTAGGACGAGGTTGTAACTGCAACCCTGCTTAGACGGCCAGTGAGGTCCTAGGAAAAGCCGCCCCTGGGGGCACGTTGAGGTGGAGCGGCTGTACCTCGGGTCGTTCTAAGGGATGGAATGCGTGGTCCCCACGGAATTCATGGGTCCAAAAGGTCCTGGTCACCTGTCCAAATATCCGTACCCTGGCGCATGGCGGATGACAAGATGGCCCGGCCACCCAGAGGAAGGAGGATCCGGGATGGGGAGCTTCGCGCCGGGAAGCTGTAGCTCAGAGCTGCAGCCTAGCATTCGCAAGAGATTCTTCTTCTTTTTTTTTTCTCTCGTGTTCAAAGAAACAGATAAACAAGACACCGCCTCATCAGATAAGAACATCTCCCTCGATGTCACGGATTTCAAGAGGTAGCTGGAGAAGCTGAAGTCAGGAGTGTCTTGTGAATGAGCATCGCCCGAGGCCCAGCACCCACAGAAGAAGGGTTCTATTTTACTCTACTTTGCTTGATATTATTTTATTTTCTAACAAAGTGATTCGTAGTCTGCAACCTCAGGCTCTGAGAGGCAAAGCCCATTTCTTAGCGCTGGGGATGGCTTGCAGGGTCTCCACCTCTGTCCTCTCTCTCCCCTCAATCCCCCACCCCCATCCATCCCCTGAGCCCGCACACAGCGGGGTGAAGCTGTCCGGGAGACTAGTGGGCAACCAAATTCGGGCACCCTCTGAAGCAACGCCGAGAAGGCCCTGCAGTCGATCCAGGAGGACATAGAAAGATGCCATGAAGTTCTATTGGGTGCAGCAAGCCGCTCCCCACACACACTCCCTGTGATGCGTGCCCAGAGAAGCAGAAGCAGTTTCGAGGGCTGTTGACACACGCAGAGCGGGGAAACTCGCCCAAGAATTGGGCTGCCACTGGTCTGAGTCCCAGGTCACATTCAATAAGCTGCCCACCGCTTTCCGGGGGACAGCAGGGATGGTTCTAGATCTCATCTTTCCAGAGCGACGAGGATAAAAGTTCCTGCCCAGGACTGTGTGCGAGGTTGTCCCGCACTGCTGCAAACTGTCAGCGGAGGCAGAGAGGCTTTGCTGTTTCTGGAGAGAGGAAGCATTGGCAGAGGGAGTCTGGCTGTGAGGAATCCACCCCCAGGCCTTAGCGTGGGTACATCAGGTCCCAGCATCAGCGGGCCATTTCCTCAGTTGCATGAATGGAGGAAAAACAAAATAAAACAAGACAAAACCTTGGCTGTGGACAAAGAAAATAGGAGACGGAGAGGATGGAGGAGAAAAAGAGAGAGCACGAGGGAGGGCAAACACCTTAAACATTTTTTGCCTGAAGACTAGAAGAACTAGGTCTGGAAAGATTCATCAAAGTCCCAGGGTGCAGACACCCACCCTGCCCAGGGAGAGGCCAGTGTGTCTGCACTTCTCTTAGTCCTTCTGAAGGAAGGAAATTTAAAAAGCACTCCCCGCTGCCACCCAAAAGTAAACACTTTTACCATGTAGTCATTACATGTTTTTAAATTTTTTTAATTGTAAGGAATTTGGATGGCTCTTATAGCCATTCTTCTGCAGAGTAACTTAAGCTTCAAATAGCTCCTGTTTTCCACAGCTACTACTGAACTGTTAGCAATGTATTGTTACAAAAGGAGTAGAAATGATTTTTAAAGGTAATTAAGTAGATTTAAATATAGCTTCAATGGGGTATTTCATTTCTTGCAGGATTTCTCTAATCTTCAAACAAAATCTAAAATCAACATTTACTTTTTAAAAATGCATAAAATACTCAGCACAGAAGTGAATGAAGTTATGCATCCCAAACACAGTAAATTCTGTTTTCTATCTTTTCAGATAGACAGTCAACAATGGGAAGTCCTCCCTTTGGGGAGGGGGCAGGGAAGGATGGGAGGGGCCAAGGGTGATAAATTTTTAAGATTAGAGTAAAATTTCCCTGGGCTCATCTGCTAGAACCTGAAAAGATAAATCAGTTACATGTTTACAATGGTGTTTCTACTTAACCCTCTTTAAAAAAACTCGAATTACCATTCCCTCAAGTTCAGTTAATGCAATTGTTTGGGAAGCTGGGGAAGAAAATCTATCTTTAAAAAATATTCCTTCTGAAAATCTGCTACCAGAAATTCCTCTCGTTTACTTCCAGACTTCTCCTTCAGTCAGCCATGTTTCTTGCTTCCCGGTGCGCTTAGATTAACTGCAGTTCGTCAGGGGGTTTATAAATCAATCAATAGGGAGTCTATATTCATAAAGGCCTCTGATCTAATTACACCCCCTCCTTTTTTCCCCCTCTCTAAAAAAGTTAAATCACGGAGCCAAGGACTCCCAGGGTAGCTCCGTCGATTATGGGCGGCCGGAGGCTGGGGAGTCCCAGCGACGACAGCGGGGGCGCCCGTGGATTAGGATGTGGATTGCAGGACAGACCTTTGTTTGGTCACATTCGCGACAGGGATTGGGGGAAGGGTCGTCCTCCTTCGGAATCACGCTGGATTTTTATAGACTCGCCTTTAAAGGGCTCACTCTTCACAGGGTTAATTTATAAGGCTTTCGAGGAATATTAGGACTTTGAAGACATTGTTCATATTTTCCCATTAACTTTTTTGTTACACTCCTAACCCCCACCCCTACACCCCCCGCTTCAGCGCCTAATAGAAAGGGGGTGGGGGTGAGAGAAAAAGCAGGGCAAAGAGGCGAAGAGGATTTTGCCTTCTAATCAAATTGCTTATTCGGCCCAGGCTCTCCAACATATTTTTAAAAATTAAATTTCTAACCAAGTCGTAAACACTAAAACTCAGATTTAGGAATTGGGAGGAAGTTGAGACAATCATGGCCTGTATACACCTTTTCCCAGGTCTCCACCAATCTGAAATCGGTATTAGCGGAATGAAGAATTTGGGGCCTTGGAAATTTTTTAAGAGGCTTACTTTTTTTCTTTTCTTTTCTTTTCTTTTTTTAAAAAATAAAACAAAACCCGAGGATAGGCCAAAGACACCGAGAGAAAAAAAGGTGCCTGAGAGTAACAGGTGAGGGATGGAAGGGGCGGGGGGCGGGAAGAAAGCCCCCAGACGGCGGATCGCCTGTGCGGGGTTCCTTCCCCAGGCCTGGCAAACTTTTGAGCGCTCAAGGAGCGGGGCGGCCATAGGCTGAGGCCAGTGAGGCCTGGGAGCCTCCGGGCCCAACCTCGAGCTCGCCATTTTTGAACTCAAGCGGGGGAGGTTGGTGCTCACGCTATAGATTATGTTAAAGGTTTCTTTAAGCACTTTAATACACAACTAGCTCAGAAATCATTAAGAGACCTAGAGAAGAAGAAAAAATACCCTCACACTCACCGGTAATAAGTGTTGACATGCAGCAAAAATCGATTGAGTGGAACCGAGGTGGTGGATGCAGCGACGGCTGGAGGGGGACCCGCGCAGGGACGGGAGGGGCGAGGGGACTGACTGCACCGGCTCTGGGAGCTAGGTTTCTCTCGCAGGATGGGAAAAGAAGATGCGGAAAGGGGCAGGCGGCCTGCAGGCTAGCGGGGATGAGAGTTGGGGGGAGAACAGAGGAGAGAGTAAAATTATTCCTTTTGGAAGTCCAAGGGAAAGGAGCTGAGGTGAGAGAAATGGCCTCTCTTAGGTCCCAAGTCTCCGCCCCCAGCCTGCACCACTCAAGTCGGGGAAGTGACAACTCTTCCTAAACCTCGACTTCCATTTTTTGTTTCCTGCAGATTGATTGATTTCCTCGCGTTGTTCTAGTTCCACAACCAAACTAGGCCGAGGTACACCTCCTCTACCCAGAGCTCCCAAATCACTCACCAACCTGCAGGAGAATCAAATCCTCCCGGCTGGTCTCGTTAGCGCTTCCAGCCCCCATCCCCAAATCCCCTCTTCTAGCTCGTTCCTTCCCCTCCTCGCTTTGCCCCTCCCCGCCCCCCTACCAGGCTGAGAGGCGGAGGTGCCAGGACCGCAGGGCCCTGCGGCTCCAGAAGCCAAAGTCCGCCCGTGGGGACCGTTTTGCTCTTCACTGCTCTCAAGCGAACAACATGGACGGAGGTGTCCCTCGTCCAAAGGGCTTTTATCTGCCCCCCACTGCTGCGTGATCCCTCCGCAAGTCGGAGGCAGAGCTTTAAAAAGAAAGAAAGTTAATGTGCGTTGAGCACTGATCTTAAATCGGGGACATTATCTGCGATCTCTTTAAGTGGCAGCAGCAGTTTCTTGCAGAACAAAGACTCAGTGTCTGAGCTCCAAAAGCTTCTAGGTAAAGTTTCATTCAGATGAAAGCAACTAAAGCGCGAAAACAATGATATTCTCGGCTCCAGAAAATCGGAGGTTACTTTTTGCTCTAAGTTCCCCAGCGGGGTGTTTGTTCTCGCCCACTCTGGTTGTGCGCGGGGTTGACAAGCATAACAAAAGATCTCAGCACATCCCTCCCCCTACCTCCACAACGACCCTCGTAGCGCCATGAGGATGAATTCTCTGGGACTAAGTGGTATGTGCTTCTATTTGTTATGAAATCAAATTTCACATTTTTTTTAAGCTGAAAATCGCTGATAAAGGAGGATCGGGTGCTTAAAGTTCATTTAAACACTCACACCGGACTCATTCCCTGTTTAGATGTCAAAGGATGGGAGGGAGGGCCAGGGCTGTAATTCATCTTGATTTGCTTCATTGTCCTGCAGTTTGCAAACTATAATCCTGTATAATTTCAGGAACAAGCAGGTTTAGAATTAATGGGTCAATATTATTTAAAACAAAACACCGGGAGCATGACCTTTGCCTCAACTACATATTGCTCGACAAGACTCAGGAAACTCCACTCTAACCTCTCAACCCCTGGGCTCTTTGAGAAACTGAAGGGCTGTAGTTATTAGAAATCGTCTTTGTTTCTTTTAATGTCTCCAAAGGATTTGGAAATAGTAATGCAATATAACATGAAGGATCTCTCTACTTAAGCCTGAAAGATAAACGTGGAGGCCTAAATATTTTGAACTGGAGATGTTTCCTTGTAAATTTATTATAGATGTATTCCTCCTGAGAGAAATGCATATAAAATGTACATGTATAAATGCACAAATATTTCTCCAGAACAATTTGCTAGAAGTGTGGGTTTCCTCATAAAGGAGTAAACTTGAGAGTCATTCTAAGCTGATGGACTTGCTAAATTTCTTTCTCCTTTTTTCTTTCTCGTATTATTTGCTAGCCATAATGGAATCCCCTGGGTTTAAGCCAAAGAAAAATTGGAGAGACAAAATTAGATTTTGCAGCCTTTTTTCCCCCCAGGAATGCCTTTTTTTTTTCTTTTTAGTTTCTGATGAATGGCTATAATTTATTTCTACCAAATTTAAATAAGGATTGCTGCCTTGTATGTTTAACTAGGCAGGCAGAGGAAACTAGTTTAGGAAGCAGTGACTGAGATGCCCTGGCCAAGTCAGTGACACAGGAGGGCAGAAAGAATCCAGACCAATTTGTATGCAGTATATTTTACTCCCATGAAATAAAACACATTTTTTTCATATTTGCTGAAAAGTAAAACAATAATATTGTATGAAATGTTATACACAGGGTAGGTTGTACATAGCAGTTTCAGAAACATCATTGCATCCACCAGAGAAACTATTCTAAAACTGATATTCACACATTTTTTATAATAATAATAATATGTTAGAAACATACAGTGTGGCATTTAGTATATACACTCCCTTGCTTGCAAGCGAAAAATCCTAATCGCTTCTGTATAACATGCTTTATTTTAAAGCCTAACCTTTAAAAACACTGTTGTGATATTACTAACAACTGCTTTTATAAAATTAATTTGACATTTCGATATATATACATCCTTTCAGTCATTTAAATGTTAACAATGCTAAACTTAAAAAATAACAAGCTTATAGTAATGTTAAAACGTCATATCCAGTCAAACATTTGTTTGTGTATGTGTCCTTGCAACTGTTGGAAATACTTGTAGTGAAAGATGTCAGACACTGAGGACATCCCTTTGAAATCAAAGGAGCTCTCTCTTTGATTCAGTGGTTTCCTTTTCTCTATATAGCTTCTCTTTCTCTCCCTTTCTTTAGTGCCCACGACCTTCTAGCATAATTCCCAGTCTTTCACGGGCGGAGTTGCCCCATCCGGCACGGTCCTAGGATCCCGGCGCTGTGGGTGCGGCTCACACGGGCCGGTCCACTGCGTACTGGCAAGCACTCAGGTTGGAGGCCGGGTTCTGCACGCTGGCGTAGCCGAAGCTGGAGTGCTGCTTTGCTTTCAGTCTCAGGCTGGCCAGGCTCGAGTTACACGTGTCCCTATAAACATACGGAGGAGTCGGCGGCGCGTAAGGACAGGCAGGCGTCGGCACCGCGGAATTCAGCGACGGGCTGCTCAGGTTGTTCAAGTTATTCAGGCTGTTGAGACTGGAGCCCGGGACGCCCGTCACTGCTGAGGGTACCATGCTGGACGACATGCTCATGGACGAGATAGAGTTGGGTGGGGAGAACATGCTCTGCGATGACAGGGGGTTGACGTTCATAGAGTTGAAGAAGGGGAAGCTCTTGGTGGATAGGGAGGCGGATGTAAGACCCTTGGCGGCCCAGTTGTTGTAGGAGTAGCCTGGGTACATGTCATCGTAGGGCTGCATGAGCCCATTGAACTGCGGCCCGAAGCCATTCTTGCACAGCTCGGCCTGCTGATTGCGCTCCCGCTTTCTCCATTTGGCCCGACGATTCTTGAACCAAACCTGGGAGCGGTTGGGGCAAGGGAGCAAACAGATGCCACAGTGCAGATTAATAAAACTTCCATCGGAGGCCAACCCCCGCCCTCCCCCGACACACACGCTAGCACACTCACACACCCTAGCCTCGCTTCACTGCACCGCCCTGCACACCAAGCTACTAGGGCCAGCTTTCGGTTACTGGCTCGGGTCTCCACCAACCGCGGGCGATCTGGTCTGCTCTGGCCTGCGAGCTGGGACTCGGAGCTACACCACAAACCCCAGCCGAACGCACGGAGACCTGCGGACCGCTTGATCACTCAGCCAGGCTTTTCTCCAGGCCCAAAAACACTTAATGTAAAATAAACGCAGGGCAGCAGGCATTTCCAACCCTTCTCAGGGCACCTTGCAAAGTTGCTTCCATTCCGAAGCCACAGACCCACGGATGAGGAGAAGGGGCTGGAAGGGCACTAGAGGACCCTCTTCCTCCCTCGCAACTCCTCCCTCCCCTCCCTGACCTCCACTGTCGTCCCCCACCTCCTGGTACATGCTCCCTTAATAGGGACTAGGCCGCCGACACCCTTTCTCGCCTAGCAAAACAACCAAATAAAGAGCAAAAGACCCACTCTCCGTCAGCTCGTTAACTCCAGGAGCTTGGCATATTAAACTCTGGGAACCCGGAAAGAGTTCTGCAGATTCCCCCTCCTTTCGCTCTGTCTCCTCTTTACCCTAAGCCCACCACAGGCCTGGCCCGCGCGCCAGGCCCAGCCCGGTCGTTTGGCTTTGCAGGCGGCCGCCCAGGCCGGCCGGCCCCCACCCGTGTCCGGTGGCCCAGCCGCAACCCCGCTCCCAATCCACATCAGGCCTGCCCGTCGCCCCAGACGGCGGCTTTTGTGTATTGGAGCGAGGCCTGGCCTGAGATCTCCAAGCTGACACCGGTGATGTTTCACATTACACATCTCCGCCGGGTCCAGCCGCGTAATCCTTTTCTCTTTTTCCTTTCATTCTTGATTTCCTTTTTATCCCCCTTCCTCTTTGCACCCGACTGCTATAAAAAGCACGCCTCACTCCCACTTGGCTCGACAAGCAGCCGCCCTGGAAGGAGAGGCAGCTGCAAGGAGAGCTCAGCGCCACGGCTACACAGCACTAGGGTGGAGCTGCGGAATAGCTGGCGGGGTGGGAGGGCGTTTTCGAAGGATCCCAGAAAACCCATAGACTCTGTCTTTATTTTAATTACTTGCCATTTCTACCCCAGACCATCTAAACTTTGCCCAGGCGAGAAGAGTAAGTGAGAGGCCCGTTCCCCTGATGCGCAAGAGAGCTAATGAAAGACTGACCTTGCTCAAAACCAGCCGCCCAGGACCCAGCTCTGGCTCTGGGCAGTTAAACTAAAACCATTTTCAACTTCTTCCCGGCCTTTTATTCACCAGCATAGCCTCATGCCTTGCACAAATGCCACCCAGAGAGTGTCTTCGTTCCCTCTGATTTGGGAAAGCATTTTGGTCTTTATTCTTTTTATCATTGTTGTTTTCTTCTTTTTGCTTTCTCTGCTCTAACGGGGGGCTTTACCTTTCCTATCCAGAGCACTTAACTTTTTTTTTTTCTTTTAACAGCAAAGCCTCTGGATGCCGCTTGATTTGCTTGATTCTGTTTTCTGCTTCCAGAATCCTAACAAATTTGGAATCTTCCACCGACCAGCATAAACCAGGACGTTGCTATTGGGTAATTTATTTAAGCTCATTTTTGCCAATCCATAAAGTACACATTTGCTACAAAGTTAAGGTAAGCCCTTTTTACAAAACTACGATTATAATTTAGAGGAGGGGGTGTGAGTTTCAATCTCCAGAGTTCAACTCCTGAAATAAGATAAATAAACCAAGCTGAAAAGTCTTTTTTCATTTTTTCTTTCTCCTTCTAAGAGGACTAGCAGTTGTGTATTAAAACTTGGCCCCCAGAGATCACAAAAATAGGAAGTAGGGTGTATGGGAGAGACCTGAATGACCGAAAAAAACGTAAAGAAAGTGTAAGAAGTGCGAATCCAGGAGGAAAAAAACTGGGACAGGGCCGGCACAAAGGTTTCCCAGGGAGGGCCAACTCCTGTGTGTCTCTGGCGGGTTTTCCTTGTTAAAGGCGCACAGGTTGGAGCCTGTTCGCGGCTCTTGGCCTGGTAGGGATTTTATTAGCTCTGGTCTGGCAATTGCAAGCCAGAAACACAATGCCCTTTGCAGGGGATTGCCCACGCAGCCCGCCTCGTGAGGTCGCGGGATGGCGGGGCAGTGAGCCGGTGCCGCTCCGGGAGCCTGCGCCCGGGCGGCAGTCCTGTCGGCCTCGGAGAGGGAACTGTAATCTCGCAACCAGGCCGCCGCGAGGCTTTCTGCCTTTGCAAAGCTGCGCCCCACCGGCGCCCTCCCACATTCCCTCCTGGTCTACTAGGTCTGTACGTACGCAACATCCTCCCCCTTATCCCTCCCAGACTCCGTGCTGGCTCCTACCCGGACTCGGGCTTCCGTAAGGTTGGTCCACACAGCGATTTCTTCGCGTGTGGACATGTCCGGGTAGCGGTTCCTCTGGAAAGTGGCCTCCAGCTCCTGGAGCTGCTGGCTGGTAAAGTGAGTCCGCTGCCGCCTTTGCCGCTTCTTCTTGGACGGGTCCTCGGCGCCCACGTCCTCATTCTTCCCCTGCTGGCTCTTATCTTTCTCTGAAAACGAAACACACACAGTTTCCCGTCAGCATGCCCACCTGCAACGCGAACGCCAACTGGACCGGCGGCAGAAGCAGTGGAAGAGCTGGGCTGCCTGGCGCCGGAGAAGGGTGCGCGCGGCGGCTCCGGGCCGCGGGGAGCTCTGCGCCTGAGGGGTGTGCAGGCACGAGTGTGGGTGTCCGCGCCCCATCTCCTCCCCTCCCCCAGCGCCGCACGTTTTATTTACATGTTTATCTCACTGAAGCGGCACATTCACTTTTACAGCCTGTGCTTTCAAGTATATTTATACACCTTTGCGCAGACACACCAAATCTCCTGGGACTCGCACACGCGCGCGGCTTACAGACCCCCTCCCCCCTCGCAGAAAGCTCAGATTTCGTTGCGGTTTGGGAAGGCTAGGAAAAGATGTGGGGATTCGGTTGGGCACCCAAGTAGTTCGCCGGCCCTTTCGAAGAAAAAAAATAATGCCTCTTCGCGAAGGGCATTTCTGAGTGGTTTCAGACAATTTCCTAATGAGTGGAGCTCCTTGGGAGCTGAAAGCCGAGAGGAAAACAGGGACAGAGGTGGGGCGGCCTCTGAAGGTCCTCGAATAGAGATGCTGGGATTTTTGTGACCCAGGAAACAGAAGGGAGGCCAGGGTAGGAACAGAGAGGGCGGCAGAAAGGCTCGCGCCGTTAGCGCCCGAGGAGGTGGGCCGGTCGAGGGAGAACTAAAGGGATGCGGGGTAGTCAAAATTCCGGCTCCCGGAAGTTCTGTGAAGAGCCAGGCGAACGACCACTCCCACCACGCCTCCCCCAGGAGGGGCTGACTTCCTTGGGGCGAGAGGGAGCGTGTGGCGCGGGGCAGCTGAGCTGGAATGTCTGCAGGGCGGCGCGGCGCCTTACCTGCGGCCTCCGGGCTGGAGGTGTCGGAGATGGTGTGCACCTCCAGTCTGTGCTTGGAGGAGTCCAGGGAGCGGGGCTGACCGGGAGCCAGAACCGAAGCCATGGCTAACGGCTGGGGATGGTGACAGGAGGAGGATGAGGAGACGGCCGACAGCTTGGTCCCCGCTGCTCGGTGCTCCAAGTGAAGCGGGCCTTTCATGCAGTTCATGGACGAGGGAGCGCGCCGCTCTACCAGTCCTGGGCTGCTGCCCCGCCGAGCCCCCGTAGCCGCCGCTGTCCACTCCGGGTCGCGCTCTAGGCGCGGAGTTTCCCGGCTGCGGGCAGAGCCAGGGGACGCAACCCCCGCCGAGTTCTCAAGCCAAGCTGCCCCCGTCTCCTCCGGAAGGCTCAAGCGAAAAAGTCCGGAGACCGAAAGTCAGCGGGCAAAAGAAGACATGGGATGTGGGCAGAAGGGCACCACTCGGAGAGTCTTTAGGGAGCAGGCTTCCAAGCTCCAAAGCGAAATAAGAGTGGGCAAAGACCCCCTTCTTCTCTCCCTCCCTCCCCCAAAAACCCCTCCAATAAGGAAAGCTAACGCAGACCGCGCTCTGCCCACCCCCCACGCGGCAGCCCTGACAGCGAAGTGTCAAGAGTGACAGGGACAGGTAGCTGATATTAGATCCCCTGCGGCAGCGGCAGCCGCTGTAGCAACGACGCTGCCCTCGGAGCGCACCCTCCGCAACGCGCACACGCACACCCCTCGGGCGGTCGAACAGAAGCCGGGCCTGGCCGCAGCTCAGCTCCAGGCACCCAGGCGAGCGACGGACCAGATCTGCGGCTCCGCGCTTCCCTGTTGGCCTAACATCTTAAAACCAGAGGCGGGCTTCCTGGTGCCCAGACGTCACTCCGCCGCGGCCCTCCCCAGCCCTCTCCGCCTCCGCCTCCTCCCAGACCCTTCTCCGGGTGGGAGTGACGTGGCTCCGCACCAATCAGGACGCCCCGAGACGCGGTGGAGGGACTGTCCTGCCTGCACCTATCAGCAGTGCGGGGCCGGGCTAATGCCTCGCCGTGCCCACTGGGTCTACACAGGCACGCTCCCGGGAATTCTGCTCCTGTCCAGCCCAAGGCGATCCGGCTTTTAGTACGAACCCAAAGGTGAAGAGATGAGGCTAGGAGTCGAAGGCTTGGGAGAAGAGAGTGGAAAGTTCAAGGGCTGAAAGGTACAAGGATCAACAAACCCCCTCTTTGTGTCTCACTACATCAATTTCCAATCCCCTACCCCATATAAAAAGGAGACATGCTACTTAAAATTAGAAAATTTGAAAAACAGTAACAAATCACCTCTCCGATCTTAAATTTTCCAAACAGCCTGTCAAGTGAATGCTGCGCTAATCTGAAGAAGCTCGACTTTAATTGCAAAGAAGACAGCCCTGAAAAGGCAGGCTAATAAATTAGAAATTGAGAAGCAAATGGACCCGTCAAAAGAAAATTACCTTGACTTTAAACGAACAACTGTTTGGTGGTTCACTCTGGATTTATACAAGAATAAAAAGTCGCCTCAGATCACGTTCTCTGTGATGCTTATTAGTCCCGAGACAGAAAACACACAATAGAATAGAAACACTAACCCAGCGTTTTCAAAATGCTGAAAGCTTATCCATTCTACTTAACGTTGATTAAGACACATATCCTAGATCTTTCAAATTCCTTGTACACTGTATTAAGCTCGTCCTAACCCGAGAGAGGCACGCTTTAAATTCGACTCTCTTGTTTACTTTATTATCAATCAGATTCAAATCCATAAAGCCTGTAGAATCAACAACCTTGAGCTAATTATATATGAAATATGCCTTAATGAATTTCCATACAATTAAGAATGTTGCCAAATAACCAATTTCAAGGATAATTTTTAACAGTCCTTTTCTTTTCCCAGTAAGCTCAAGGCCGTCTTGAGCTGTTAAAGTCCAAGCAGGCAGCAGGGGTGTGTGTGGTATAAGGGCGAAAAGCCTAGAACAGCTCTCAACTAGGAAAAGCAAAGCCTTATTTATTTATATAGAACAAAAAAAAAATCACCTTTAGAGACATCAACTCTTTATAGCACTGTTTCCAAGTAAATTTAATTTCCAAATAAATTAAAGAAAGAAATCCAAACGTATTCGAAATAATTTTTGAAAGTCCTTTTGTCCCCCAGCATAGGTCAGCTGGAGAGGACAAACTAATCTCCCTGGGTTTCTGCATTGGCGATTGTTTTATTGTGGAGTTAGTGTTATCATCTCTGAATGTGTATTTGTTTGACGTTACAGTCAATGATTTGCAATGCCAGCATGAAGTATCTTTAAAACACTCCCTCCTTGTCCTTGTTCACAAGATTGGGAAACTTATTCAGTGTGGAACAAAGTGGATGAAGCAGACTACAAATATATTTGCAATTTATGTGTCTCTCCTTTGCCCTGTCCACCCCCAAACCCTGTCTGCAACTCCTCCCCATTTTAAACTTGTAGTCCAAAGACCCAAATGAGAACTGTTTTTCAATCTTTCTTCACCAGTATCATCCCACTTTAAGAGTAATTTAGCTGCAAGGGAGGAATTTCTTCATAGTAAGATTTAAATCAGCATTTCTGCTTTTAACCTTTTATTCCACTTTACCCCATTCCACACATACAGACACCTGCTCAGAGTGGAACACATCCTCATGTGACAGGTCTGCATTAGCTGAGACTCATACATCCAGCTATATTAGGTCCTGCAATCTTATCGCTAAATTATACACATTACACCAGCAGCCTGTTGGTAAAGAAGGTTAAATTAATTTACATTCTGCTCATTATCTGGTGCTTAAATGACGCATTTTATCCCTGAGATTTGGCGGAGAATCTCCTTCTCAGACCCCACAGCATTTCACTGAAGACAATGCTCTTACATTTGTAGTGGTTTTTAATCTGATAAGACTCTAATTTGCTTAAGTCTTTTAAATAAGGGTTTTAAATGTTTCTAGCCATTTTCTTATTGAATTTCCTCTAATTCCCCCAAGATCATAAAGTATATGTATAAAGTAAATATTTCCTCCCATCGCACTGCCAGCCAATGACCTATAACTAAGTCAATAAGAATCCAGCTCTTTTCTGCCCAATGTGTTTACTAATCATATTCCAGTTTCTTCTTTTAAACCTCAGAATGGCTCTGGTCCCCACAATACCATGCCCCTTTAAAGCTTCCTTTCATGAAGGGACTCCATCACATTAAAGAATGAAAAGAATTTCCACTGTAGTTCGTATACACAGCCCCTCACTCCTTGTTTTTCAAGATTCAAACCCCAGAGCTGCAAATATTTTTGGAAGCTTGGGTGTTAATGTCTTATTTTAGAAAGCTGAGAAGCTCCACAGAGCCATATAGATTTCTAAACCCGTCTCTCATAAACCCACAGAATTTTGATTTAAGCTCTGGTGGCTCCACTCTACTGATGGAACTTTCATCACGGCAAATATACATGTATGAAGGACCTCAATCAGCCTCCAAAGTGGTTGAAAAACCCTAGGGCACGTGACCGCTCCTCATAGTACCAACGTGTGGGAGACGTTGGAAGCACTGGGGATCAGCAGGCAGCCTAGATGCCTAAAAAGATAAGGAGTCCTAACTTGTGTGAACCCGTTGAAGTCAAGTGGTGAATAAAGACCATTATCTAGAGAATTCAGATTATAGTAAAAGCAAAACCATATCTATTTGTATATATATTCACATCCATTTTATAATACAGACACACACACACACACACACACACATATACACACATACTGGCTCTGTAAACAACCGACTCAAAGTGAGGATTTTCTTTGCATTTTTCCAGCAGGAGTTTCAACATTCTCCTAATCTCCTAATCACTTTACACACTCACAGCAGCAGCTATTGGGTGACATTCTTCTCAGGCCCCCTGTGTGGCAGGACACCAACATCATAAGTCTGCATGGGGAAAAGGAGGTGTGTGGTGGGAACTAAGAAACACTCTCCAGTGAAAACTCTGTGGCATGGTGGTGGTTGATTTTGGAGATTTAATGTACATAAGACTTGTGGGTGCACAGGCATAGGCAGTATAGATGAGAAAGGGGCCAGAAGTCAAGAAATCTTGTGCATTTTGTGATTATAGCACTACTGTGACCTCTGGCTAAGTTCTTCTTAATTGGTTTTAGAAATTACTATGAGTTCAGCCTCTAACACAGAAGTTTCCAATACGGAGAACATCAGTGGGATCCTTGTAGGAAAACTGGAGGTGCTGCATGGCTTACGTGGGGCAAAGAAGGAAAGCCCAGTGCAGGCGTGAGGTTTTGAGTCTCAGAGACATCAGGGGTTGTCTCGATTGGGGTTTCTTGCTTATTATTTCAAAGAAAGACCCTAGAGGAGGGAAATGTGTGACACGGGGTCAGCCATGTTTTGTGCTGGTATTTACCACTGATTAGCAGTCTTAAAGTCTTATTTAATTTCACACTCTTCAGTGTTAGTTGTGCAAAGTCCCTCTGGCCATGGTGGTGAGCGGATGGGCTGTGCCGCCAAACTCTCCGTATCAATGACCCAGGTCTGGCCTGGGACTCAACCAAGTGATCTCTGACTTTTGGAAAGAGTCTGTCTTCAGAGTTCACCAGGAAGATGGCTTAATCAGATATCTCCCTGAGCTGTCAGGCCTTAGAGGGGTGGGAGTCCTGCCTGGCCCAAGCCAGCTCAAGGGCAAGGCCTGCCTGGACTCAGCTTGGAGCCACGTGATAGGCCTGAGTGTGTGAGCTCCTGGTAAGGCACAGAGGTCAGATGGAGACCTTGCACCCTGCCGGAGAAGTGCCCTACCCCCTCCACTATCTGGCTTTTCTCTGCATAGAAACCAAGCTGAAAACCGTCCACTACCCACCACCCCTCATAGCCATGGAACCAAATAACACAGAAATTAAAAGCTTCACTGTAGTTGTCCTTTTCCCCATTTCCTAAATGGAATTTTAAAAGCTCTGACTTGTCAAAAGGGGAAGATTATTTTCTGAATAGGAACTCTGTAGATATACTGAGCAACAGCCACCCTCTCTGGGTCCCTGCAAATGGTACCCATCCTTCCATTCCACAGCTCTAGTTGCTCAACCGTTTGAGATTTGGGGTAACTACCTGGGGAAACAGTGTTCAGATGGCAGTGGGAGTTACCACCTCACACTGGCCTGGGGAAGAGAAGGGAGATTAGAGGAGGGGGCATTTGCTAGAATCACTCTATGAACATGCCGTTAATGCTTCCTCACATTTGCATGTTACCGTCACAGTTTTCCTAGGTGTCACTGAATCTCCAGAATGCAACTACTCACCAAACTAAGTAAGATAAGGAGAATGGTATGGCGCATATGTTGGAAGAAGGGGAAAGGAGGGTGGAATATGAAATCGAGCATAGTTATCCAGGTCAGGAAAGAAGGAAGTGGCAAGGGGCTAAATGAAGTCCGCTCTCACTTTTTTAAACAACAGTTGGATTAAACGCTCATCTATCTTCCTTTTTCTCTTTTCTTCCCTCTCCAGCACATGTCCATCTCCCTTTTCGATTTCTTTTGCTCTCCCTTCTTTCTGTTTTCTCTCTCCCAGACATGCTGGTAGCTAACATTCAGCATTAGTTGTCATGGTGACCATAAATCACATAAATCCAAAAATACCCACCTATAATCTGAGATGAAGCTTTTATTTCCCTAGCGAAATAATATTTTAAAAGCTGTCAGCTGACAAAAAAAAGGAACCCACCTCATTGTAGTAACCCAAGTAATATATTACTTCTAAAGGTTTAAATTAAAATGTCAGCCTGTTAAAAACATGCTGGTAGAGTCTTGGACACTCTTCCTGTCAGATCCTCACAAAGAAGTTGACTCTGTCATTCCTGGTCGCTCTTTAACATACACACACAATTCTGTATGCTCTCTCCCTTTCTATTAATTTCTTCCTCCCCTACCAACTACTTTAGCTCTCAAAGACTGTATGTATCAGGTTCTAAAAGAAAGGAATCTTCTCCTGGATCAGAAAAGGGCCTCATTGGTTGCTGAAGTGAAAGATGTGGGGTTTGTGGGGAAAGGTTATTAGGACCATAATGGCGGTGGTGGTAGGAGGTCATCCTAGAGGAGTTAAGAAGAAAAAAAAATGCAGGGAGAAGGACTGGAGGTGGAAAGACAGAGTAACAGAAAACTGAGCAGGGTGGTCAGGTGCTGTGGTGAAGTCTAGCCCCGAAATGGTAGGTATATATTCTCCCACTCCTGCCTTTTTCTCCTCCGAGAGAAAACTTTCCCAATCAGAGACCCTGGGGGGTAGGAGGCGGGCAAACGCCGCTGCAGTTGGGCCTTTTGTCTTCTACCTTGGGCTTGTTGTCTTTTGCCTATCTTGGATTACAGGGTATTCGCCTAGATGAAGAGCCATTAATTACCCATTCAGTCAATATTAGGAAGACGACAAAGCTTTTTACATAGGATTAAGAAGACATCAGATTGTTCCATTAGTATATTCCTGCTCACGAATAAGCTTTCGTTATACATTTCCTTTTCCCCCGAGCCGCTCTAACAACTGCTGCATATATTAGCAGCGGGCGGTGCTGTATAACCGCCGAACCAGCCTTAAGAAACTTTGTGTACCGAGTCAGCAGCGAGGAACGCGACCTGTAGAGACCACCTTTGCGGGTAGGGATCCGCAGGGACGGACTACCTTTGGACAATTGGTACAATTTCCCCCGGTGGTGAAAAACCACAAAGCGGTGGGGCACCTTTCCAGTGAGCTGCAGATATGCCTGGGGGCGGGCGGGGGGACAGGGACAGGGGAGAATGGGATGGCGGAGGTCGGGGGGAGGAAAGAAAATGTAAAAATCCTCCTTACCCCTATTTCGTTGCTTTTTCCTCAAGCCGCATGCCCCCTTCAGCAAGCACCTGTCCCTTCGGCGCTAGCCACAGTTAGAGTTCTCCACCTTTTCTCTACAAATCCCCTTCTTTCTGACAAGGCTCAGGACCTTGGTCACTAACCCACGCACCACCATTTTGCGTTTTGCTACAGATGGTCTGGGTTGATCTCGCTGGTGTCCGTGTTAGGATTAAAATCGCTTCAAACGGCGAGGAAAACGGGATTATTTGCTTTCAGGGGGGTATATTAGGAGTCCACGTAGTATATGTTCCGCAAACATTAGCGGATTGAATGAGAGGCGCGGGGGCGGGGCGGGGCGGCGGAGAGGAGTCTGCGGCCGCCGAGGCGGCCAGGGTTAACCCAGGTCCTTCGAAGAAGGCTGGGACCGAGCTGCTGCCGCGCGTGAAGGTGTGTGTCGCGGCTGGAGGTGCCACAACGGGCCGTGGAGCCCACCTCCCAGAGGGAGGAAGTCTGTGCACACCAGAGACTTCCGTCGAACACTTTCAGCCCATCCACTGGGCCAAAGCTATTTAACAGTGTGTTCCTGGGGGAGGCCGGGGGAACAGGCGTCAGGTCCAAAGGGGCTGCAGCGCAGTCCGATTTCAGCACGGAACCCAGAGATGCCGCCCTGAAACTTTTTGAGCCAGTGACAGGGGAGGGTCAATCCGTCCTCCTCCTGAAGGTGAAGACCATTTTATGAGTTCCACAAGATGAAGGCACCTTTCAGGACCCCCAAAGCAAGAAAAGCCAAAGAAAGCCCTCTTTACTCTAGGGGGTCATTCTCAACTGGCTTCTGCACCATCTTCTGCTAGCTGCGTCCACCCTCTCAAACCTCTGGCTTTTAGGGGTCTCCAGTCGCTCTCGTGCTACCCCCGTTTCGGGGTTCTATCCAGGCTGGGCATCCGCCCAATGGGTATCAAGGAGACTGGGACTCACTTGGGAAGGAAGGCAGAGCCCGGACGGCTTAGAGGTGGACTCTGCCTATACAGAACGTTTAGTCTTTAAGGAGGACATGGTATTTTGTGGGGTTGGGGAGCAGAGGCGGAGAGGGTAGCGTTATAGACTATCACGGCCCTTTAAAAAAATCATATGTCATTATGAACTTTTTTCTCTTTAAAAGAAAAAAAAACTTAAAAAAATACAAGAAATAAATCCTTTTGTTTTACAAGCAGGCTGTGGCCAGGACTTTGGATATTCCATAAGTTAACTTATAATCAGGGAAGGATAGGTACTCCATCAACTTTTCCTTCAGCAGTGCTATAACTTTGCCCATTCATGTGTGATTTTTTTTTTTTTGGTTTTGTCTACTAGTTCCTTAAAAGCCAATTAAATCAAGATTTTCAGCATTTCTTCTCATTACATGCCTTTTCTTAATTAATGGCATTAAACGTGTTTGGGCAGCAATTTTTCTTTTCGGTCTAAAAGTAGAAAACAGACACATTGAGTATAGGGGAAGAGCTTTTCACGTGCACTAAAATAGTGCGGGCCTCAAAATAATGGCTAAGAAAGCAATCATTCATTATTTCTAGTTCTTTATTAGCTAGTTACCGAAAGAGAACGACCAGGGGCGCCTGCCCGGCTTGTGACTGGAGCAAGCAAGACTCCTTGGCTCTTAGCCGTTTCCTGCTGACATATGAGGACCTCATCCCACCGTAGGCTTCTCTACCTGTCCTCAGAATGCATTCCCCATGTCTAGGAAACCCGGGGTGGGGACTGGGGAAAGGAGGAGACATTTTGTGTCTCTCTGGCTCCCCGCACAATAAGAAATGTCAGCCTCGGCTTGGCGACTGCGAGCCCACCCTGCAAGAAGTGAGATTGAGGAGATCCTCTAGTCTGACCGGAGCCAGGGCTGAGCCCGCACAAAGCATTCTCCCCAGAAGTCAACGCTGCTCTTGATTTTTAACCATATCCCAAACATACTACGGTCTAATAATTTATTTTTACTACCGATTATCAAACAGAAGAAGAATTTAACACAATCTAAATGACAGAAATCACACGACGTTATCTCTGCATTGCCCCCATTTAACCCCATGGGGTTAATCCAGGACAAGTGAGCGTTTAACTGGCCCAGCAGGGCGACTGGCGGTGTAGTGCAGTGTCCGGGCGTGAAGCACCAGATCAATTTAGACGCTCCATTTCAACAAATGATCATTTTCTCTCAGATTCACGAGGAAACTCCAATGCAAGACCTTTGTTTTCTTCTTAGTAATACGATTTGTTTTTTTGGCCGGGGTCCCAAATCGTCCCCCTCCATCCCATATTACATTTGTATTCTTACACTTTAATCCGGAAAGAGGGGGTTAGGGGCCGAGGGCTGTTGTGGGGGGGGGGGGCTTTATCTGCTCACATTATCAAAGGTCAACAGCCTCCTAAGGCTAGGCACTTATTTACTACGGAGCCAGGAAAATAGAGGAACGGTAAATTTGAGGGTTTTTTTTCCCCCATGTATTTGAAAAGAAAGGCATCTTCCCTCCTCCATCCCTTACACGCGCGCGCGCGCACACACACACACACACACACACACACCCCTACAGAACAAGTTTCAATTCAGGAAAGGCCTGTGGCGTAGGCTGGAGACTTTTTAAACGTTTTACTTAAGCCTGCAGACCTCCTCTGGCAATGTCCCTCGACTCCTCAAGAGTGAAACCAGCCAATCAAGCAACGATATCGCCAAAACCCAAGGTCTGGAAACCAGTACTTCAGGCAGGTTCGCTTCGACAGGGGCAAACCTCCATTCAACCCTGGGCTGCTAAGCACAGTGGCTGCTCTCCAGCTCTGCAGGAATATTGTCAGCCCGCCTCCCCTCCCTCAACCAGCCAAAGCAAACCTTCGCCAACTCAAGTTTCGTGTGTTTGCCTCCCGCGATAAACCGCGCACCCACAAGTTTGGGTGGGGCGTGGCTGAAAGCCTGAGGGGCTGAGTAGGCCCTGGTGGTGCTGGGCGCAGTGGGCTATGACGAGCGACAGAGGTCGCTGTTGTACCACTTTTCCACGCCAGCCAAGGCGCCGAGGTTTGCTGGAGAGTGCGAGGAGATCAGACCACAGGGAGAGAGCGAGAGGGAGGTGTTGGGTCTCAGGAGTGCAGTATAATTTGGGGAAAGGAATTAACGTCCCTGGGACGGCTGCTTCCCGTCCCACCCAGAGGCCGAGTGTCTAAATTCAAGCAGCAGGCGCGCCAGGTCTGGCGGCCTCGCCTCCTTGCGCTTCGCCCGAGGCCCAGAGTCCCAGAGGCGGGTGCCCAGCGCGCGGCCTGCGCTTCCCTCCCGGCCTTACCATTGGCGCCAGGATGCTGCCGCGGGAAGAGCTTGCTGCTGGCTGCCTCTTTTCGGCTCTCAGGAGAGTCCGTGAACTCGACCTTTTTGATTTCGGAGTCTTTGGAGAAGAGACATTCAACGGCAGCCGGCTGCACGCCTGGGCCACGCACGCGCCCGCCCCACGTGCGGAGAGAGGAGCCCCGGACCGTGGCCGAAGGGAGCCGGGGACGGGAGGAGGGGGAGGGGCGAAGCAGGCCGGAGGAGAAACAGGGACAAAGAGCAAAGACCCAGTTAGAGGAAAGAGCGGACGGCATCCCCGTCCCCCGGACCCTCTGCCAACCTGGGGCAGGATGGCGTACTCTCTCTGCGCCTCCCCGGCTGCCCGCGGTTCCAGCCGGGAGGAGTAGGATGGGGGGCTTCGGTATACAGCGCGCCGCTGCTTCCTTGTCCACCGCCCCGCCACAGAGAGAGGTCACTGGCGATTTGGTTCTGATTTCCTTGCTGCCCAGGCTGGCCCCTCGGGGAAGCGCCCCTCGCTGGGGCCTCACCGCAGGGCCGGTGCCCTCTTGCCGCCCTCACGTGGCGCGGCCTCCCGTCCGATGACCCGGGCAGGAGAAGGGGGCTCTTACCTAATTGCACACACGCCGACACCAGTTTGCGACAGTTGGTCTCCATTCCCCGTTATCTGCAAAACAGAAGAGAAGGAAGGCTATAAGAAGCGGCGACCATCGAGTGCGCAGGGCTCAGATGGGACTACCCGTTACACTAGCTGTTAGGCGCCTACTGTGTGCTAGCCCTCGGGCGTGTTTTTCCGACCTGACAGTCTCTGTCTGTGCAGCAGTGTCTCCAGCCTAGCCTCGGGCCCATGACATCTAGATTTTATCAAGAGGGGATCTCCCTCCAGAGTTGCCGCAAAAGGGCCCAGAGGTTAGAGGACTCTAAAGCCACAATGTGCTGGAGAGGCTGTGGACCTACTTTCAAGAATCTCGGTGCCGGGGTTAAGAACCTATCTGAACGCGATGGCAGGAGGAGTGGGTGGGTGGAGAGGACTTTTCTCTTTGGGAAGCTGTATGCAAAGACCACCCTTCAGTGCTTGTCCATTAGTCGGAGCTCAGCAAACATTTGTACAAAGTCAGAGCCAACGTGCCCCTGTCCTAGACCGCAGTTTCCCTCGGTTTTCTGTAATTCTGAAACGCACGGGCTCTTGGCCTAGGTTGTTCCAGGAGCGAGCAGACTTCGGGCCTCTCATCCATCAGGAGCCGCTTTTCCATATTTAGCCACACTTTCTCCTAGAGATACTAACCCGGCCATTTATTTACCCTAAAGTATGATTTAAGATCGCAGAGAGAGAGACACCGGGTGGATTGAGCAAGACTGAGGAGAGCAGGGCAAACGTTCTTGGAGGGTTTACTGCCCGACGAGGACGGAGAAAGAACTCTGGTATAACTGCTACCCAGTTCTCCCCCTTTCTCTCCCGGGCAAGCCAAATCTTTTTCACGTTTTCAACCACAACGCAGCGAGCCAAGCATTTAACGCGCTCCCCCTTATTTGCCACAGGCAAGTTGGGAGAGGTGGGTCTCGAGGGGCTCCACCGGGTGGGTAGAAGAGCCGCGGTTGCTTTAAAGACAGAAGAAAAGAAGGTCCAGGGCTCCCTAGGCCCCTTCGAGCTCAGCGCCTGCCTCTCTCCACGCTAACCAGGGTACGCCGGCGACCGGAGGGCCCACTTCGCGCGGGTGCGGGGATTGGGGTGGGAGGAGGCATTGTTGGGTTGGCGGAGGCACAGAGGCGGGGCAGGGAGCTGTGGGCCTGCCTGTGGCTTGAGTCGCGTTTCCCTGCTTCTCGGCCTCTCCTGAAGGGAGCGGGTCCCTGGGAGCCTCTGGCCAAGGTTGCTGCCTACAGGCGGGGCCGCCTGGCGCTGTGGCGTGGGGATCCAGGGTGGGGACCGCCAGGAGGTTCCCCCACCCGCTAGCGAGAACGCGGGCGGGGACTCTGCCGATTCGATCCTTGTGGGCCCGTGGGCCCAGAAGTAGCAGTTTGGCGGCTCCAGATTTAGTGATTCTGCAGTAAAATCACAGGATTAGTCCCTGATTGAGATGTCTGTTCGTGAGATATTACAAAATTCATTATCACAGCTTTCTACTAACTCGATATGAAGTAACACAGATGGGATTTTATTAGTCCAGACTTCAAATGTTTACTTATGATAATTTCAGAGGAAATTTGCATGTCATCATCATTTCGATAATCTTTTTTTTTTTATATGTCTGAACTGGCTGCATTATTAGCTGGTAGTCGGAGCACTGCAGATGGTAACTGCAAATAGTTTTTATTTATTTATTTTTTTAAAGAATGAAATATACAAAAGAAAAAGATTGGGTTGCTCGGTGTAAAGTCAGTCAATTATTACACATTCTTCCCACCACTCCCCCCTGCTTCAGTGCTGAAGACCAAACAAAGCAATACAAAACAAATCTTCAAGAACTCATGGAGCTCCACTCTAAGGACTGAAAAGAAGGTCAAGGCGTGTTCCTTAGCTCACTTCTACATGTCCTTGTGACTTGGAGATTTATTTTGCAGTCAAAATGAGCCTTGAGACCTGCATTTTTATGTTCATTTAATGACCAGGCCTACTAGAAGAACTGAGTCTAAATAACTGGGGAAAATAATTTTTTAAAAAGAGACCCCCAACTCCCGCCTGCTGATCCTTAAACTTGCCCTATCAAGACAAGTCTTCTCTGAGAAATTTGGCTGCCAGACTTCGGTACTGGCTTCAATGGTTAATCTTACAAATTGAGATGGGAGACTTTTCCTGATGGGAGGTAGTTCTCACTCCCAAAGTTCATGTTCTGGTTGGAATGTATATGCCAAGGAATCTTGTTTGGGCCAACTTGGGTTTTATATTGTGAGCATGCAAAAAGCACTATACGGCTAATGGAGGACGCGGAACCATGGCAAAGCAGGCAGGCAAGCCCTAAGAAATAAAATAATTTGCTTAAAAATAATTTCTGATGACTTCTGCAAGAATGAAAGTGCAGGAAAAATACAGTTCGAATAATCCCAAATCCTTTCACAGCTCCTCCCTTTTCGTTCACTTTGTTACCCCATAACAAAATCTTTATGGAAAGTTTAAAAATAAACAGCACAGGAGCATGTGTTTTAAATGAACTAAATTGTGAAATTAGCCAGTAAATTAATTTGTAGTAATTATTTAAGGAAATTAAAATACTGCTCAATTCAGTTACGTATTTTACCATGTGTACACGTTCTTTATAACCAATTAATATAAGTGCTTTAGGAACATTTGAAGACAAACACGCTTAACTTAAGGAACAAAGCACCTAAATAATTGAAGTGTAATTTTGCTGAGTTAAAGTAAAACATCCATAAATGAAATGGTTATTTAATTTTTTAGGGAAAGTTTGATTGTTGAAATCTTGTATGATCATGTTACATCAACAAAAATCTTCAATTTATTTTGCTTATGTGCTTTGTTTTCTTGATATTATTGGTATTTGAATTTTAGATGGATTTCTGCCAAAATGATATTTTGTGTGATAAAAGCATCTTTAGTTTTGATTGATGGACTAAAAGGAATGCAAGGAAATTTCTCTAAATCAGATTAATTTTTCACAAAAATATTTTAGAATGTATGAATTCTGATATTTAAATTTATAGTAGTAAAAGTTTTCTCCGTTTAGTAAGACAACATTCACACAAAAGAGTAAAAAAAATCACAGCACCCTATGATAGTTTGATTTCTAAATTGCTTAAGAAAGTAAAGTGATTAAACTGGAAAAGAAGAAAATATTTCTGAGGTTTAGAACCGAATTTTTTTTTCTTAATCTCCAGTTGGAAAATAGTTCTCTGCATCCATTTAAAATGTATCTCCTAAAGTGCGAGATTGGAGTTGACTGGTGATCAATTTAAAGGAGTTATAATCCAAAGAACTGGTGCAAGCTTGGCATCCAGGCCTGGCTCCCAGGTAATTCGCTTGGGCCTGAGAGGTCACTAACTGCCAGTTAAGATGGAATCTTTTTCTTTTCTTTTCTTTTCTTTTTTTTCCAATGGATAACAATGGGAAAGGGGCTAATCTTCCAGTAGCTGAAACTTTGTACCCAGCCCTTTATCTTGAGAATGCTAATCCTTGGCCCGAGGATTTGTTCCTGCAGTGTTGGCACCGAGATTTAAGGGAAGATACCTCGTTTTAAATGCCAGCCATGGTCGGGCTTCCCACTCGACTTCAGCACCCGGTAGATTGTTAGTGTCTGTGGCGGGGGACGAAAGGAACAGGGCTTTGCAAGGTCTGTTTGCCAACTGCGTTACCTTGGGCGAAACGTAGCCCCAAAAGCCACAAATCACCTACAGTGAAGATTCTCCGAAGTGGAACAAATTTCCAGACTCGCATTATCTCACATCCCTGCGGGATAGATGGCCTCCACTTACCGGCTACCGGGAGAGAGCTGCTGTCTCCGCGTCCCACTGCTTCCCGGGGCGATTTCCAGCGAGCCGAGGCTCCGGCTGCACGGCAAGCGCCCGAAAGCCGGGCCTGAGAGGACTGCAGGGCTCCTGAGGGTGCCAAGTTCCGAAGGAGTCCACGGGTGCACAGGGGCCTCCGAAATCTAGCCGCCACTGGCAGTTTCTTTCTGCTCTTCTCCAGCTTTCTCTCTCGGTCTCGCACTCTCTCTCCCCTCCCTCCCTCTCATCCCTCTCTCTTCCCTCTGCTCCTGCTCCGTGTGGGGAGTGACGTGACGTCAGCAGAGATTCCACCAAACTCCACTGCACAGTGGCGCGCGGGCGGCCGGCCGAGCCCGGCTGCGCGGCTGGCGATACAGGAGCGAGCACAGCGCCCCGGCGAGCGCCGAGGGGAGCGAGCAGGGGCGACGAGAAACGAGGCAGGGGAGGGAAGCAGAGGCCGGCGGGCCGAAGAGTCGGGAGCCGGAGCCGGGAGAGCGAAAGGAGAGGGGACCGGGCGGGGCACTTAGGAGCCAACGGAGGAGCAGGAGCACGGACTCCCACTGTGGAAAGGAGGACCAGAAGGGAGGATGGGATGGAGAAGAAAAAGGAATCTGCGCCAACCTGGCAGCCTTAATAAATCAGAGGGGGAGCGCCAGGGCAGCAGGGAGACAGAAAAGCACTTCTGGGGAGCAAAATCAGGACGGGCTGGGAGGAAGCGACAGGGAAAGTGGCCAAAGAGACGGAACAAAGGACAATGTGCATGGGTTTGTTTGGGACGAGGCGCGTGGAGTGTGGGTGTGAGCGTGCGTGTGTGACCTTCTTTCAGGCCTGCAGAGTTGAGGAAAGAGGTCACAGCAAAGAGGGACTGCGGCGGGAGGAAAGTGAGGGACCGATAGAGGGCGGGAGTGGAGGTGGGCGCGGTGGGGATGGGAGAGGATGAGTGAGGAGAAATCTGAAGAATGGAGTGAGCTAGTGGGATAGGGTGGGAGGGCCACAACCGTGAGCAAGCGAGCTAGGCTTGTCAGCTGGGTAAGGCCGGGACGCTGGGCCCAGCTTAGCGGGACACCGCGCCCGAGGTCAAGGCGGGTGGACTAGGCACGCTGAGAGTGTCGGCGCGCAGGTGGGCACGGCCACGCACTGACCAGTGTTCACGAAGGGTTTGCGCTTGACAAGGCTCAGACGCTCATAGAGTCTAGAATTTCCTCTGCTGTACCTACATTCAACAAGTTCACCCTGGGTCACGGATATCTCATTTTTTAAAATGACGAGGTTAAGGTTCCTGGCGAGGATGGTATTAAATTGCACGGGATGGAAGTGGGGGTGGGGGAGAGAGTTTCCCTCAACTCCACATTTGCTCCTGTAAAGCAAAGAGTATGTGAAATTACAGGGGATATTCTCATCCGAAAAGTGTGCCTTACTTCTGAACCCTGATTTTCTGATTTCTTGACTTGAGCAAAGACGTGTATTTCGGTAGTGAGCAGGATATTTTGGCTCTGTCCTGCCTTTGAGTGGAAGGACTATAAATATAAATCGCCTGGAGGACCAGGTGTGAAGGCTTCTGCCAGGCATATGGGACAATGTTTTTTCAATCTCAAGGGCATCCTGTTAATGTATGTTTTTGGAAAGTGTCGGAACACAGCCATTGCTCCTGGATTCAGGTTTTCCCACTAATATTAATTCCTGCTTGGGAGCAAAACTCAGGCCCTCTATTAAAAAGACCTCTCTTTGGTCCCTAATTGAGAATAAAGTTCCCTCTAAAAGTTGTATCGCTCTTCCTACATCAATGTATCAATACTCACAATTTTAGGAATATATAATGACTCAGGAGAATGTGCATAAAATAGATACCTTTTAAAAAGCCTGGTGCTTAAAACTAACCCTAGTCACTATATAGGTGCTGGCTTTCCCTACTTTTGGGGGCTGTCTGGAACATGTTATGTGTTTTCTTGAATTACTCCGTGTTTTGAATTCATTTGAGTTAGCAGTAAAAACAGGCAAACAAACTTGCTCAATTTGTTTTGAGTGCTAAATCCCTTCACTTTGAAATAGCTAACAGTCGACAGATGGACGCATTTTATGGAAAGGGTTAGCCTCTTCAGCCACGAAGAAAACCGATGAGAGATCTACATTTTAAGCCATTTCTAACCTCCACGTAACATCCGTGAAAACTCAAACTTTCTCTCTTTACCCAGTGGAAACTCAAAGCAGTGTTATTTAAGGGGAGAGAAATGAGGGGGAAAATGCCCACGTGCTGTTTAATTGTATTTCCTCTCTGACTCTGAGAATTTCTATTTTTGGTTTTTGAAATCTCGCCGAGGCAAGAAAATCAAATTTATTCAACAAGTCCTACAGCTGAACTCTAATTACAGGACACCGGAAAATGCAGTCCGAGAAAGACATTTTCACCTCTGCCCATCGACGATTTTTGCAGCCTCCCCACTCCTCTGAGTAATGGGCTAATATAACCCTCTCTTTTTTTTTCTTTTCATTTTGTAGAGATTAAGAGGCGCTCGTAGCAGAACGGCCTCGCCTTCAGCTGGTGGCGAGGAAAGGCAATCTAACGGGAACGTTGGAAGAGAATGAGAAAACCAAAGACAGAAAGATTCAGAGACCCACGGAGAGACACAGGGAGAGGGAAGGGAGTTTGCGGTGGAAAGACGCACAGATATGCGCGTGCAACTCCCTCCCCTCTTTCAGGTTTCAGAGGTTTGCAAACCAGGGCTGAGAGGAAGGGGCTCGGGAAGCTCACGTTCCCCTCGCCCCCCTTCTGTCTGGAGTCTCGCCCGCCAGGGGCTGGTTAACCCCAGTCCCGGCCGCCGCAGACACTGCACTGAGCTTTTGGGTCCTCGCCTCGCCCAGCGCCAGTGCAGCTGAAGTGAGCAGCTGGTGGGAAATGCAAATGGCTCCTGGAGAAATAGAAGATACAGAATGATTCTCATTCCCTCCTCGAGTGTGTGGAAGGAGCTGGACATACGTTTCACGCTCCTAATCCTTCTTTTACATTTTTAGTCATACTCCTATTAAACAACTAATTAATGCCCAGAATCACCAGGGAATACATTAGGCATGCAATCGTAGAAGCAGGGTACTGTGGGGCTACAAACCACCGAGCTGATTTAAGACGTGGATTTCAGGTTTTTCCCTTGTCAAAGCAGTAAAGGAAGAGTGGGCCGTGGCAACTGTATTTAGATTTCGATTACTTCAAATTAGAAGGGGGTGGAGGGAGCGTCCAAGCAAAGCAAGCAATTCTCTGCCCTGCAGATGTAAACAAGATTGTAGCATCAAAGGTACAAGCTCCTTTAGGGCAAGATCGCCTGGACTGGGAGCCTGGGGAGGGAAGACACTAACCTTACCTATCTGTGAATTTCAAGGATGTTACACTTTTACATAAACAACTCCAGTGCGGATCCTCTGGTAATCCCTGGGAGTAATCCCACCGTTCTAGAATATTAAAACTTTTTTTCCTCCTCAAAGAGTATATCCTTTTTATTTCCTCAAAATCTTGAACTATGTCTAAAGATAATAGTCTTCCAGTAAACTAGAGCATTGGACCATTTCCTTCACCCTTTCCTACAGACGTTTCGATGATCTGATTTTAATGTGTGGGTGGCACAGAGAATTAAAAACAGCCCACAAAACTAAGCTTAGGTGAAACAGTGCTGGCTAAGTGGGTTCAGATAATTTTTAGTGAGAATCTCATTTACACTCCTCCCCCCAATATGTTGAGGCAAGTGACAGAACTGTTAGAGCGGGAATCAAATTGGAAAGCTCAGGGAGGAGGACAATTTCATGATCAAAGTGGGGCAAAACCGTGGACAAATATGGGGTGACCTCCGCCAACTCCCTCTCATCCAAGAGTCAGGATGTGGGAAAGGTACAGTATTATTTCAGAGCCCGCTGTGACGGGCTGTGCGCTACCATTTACTTTCTTCACTCTGGATTATGATCTCAACCCTGGCAAGCAATTTCCCCAGCTCCTTATCTAACAACAAGCGAGTATGTAAATACCAATGGCTAGCGATGTTTAACTGCCTCAAACATTATTGATTTGTTGGCTGTTCTAAATTGTCTTCCTAGTCCAGGTCTTGTTTCCGAATTGTCTATTCTAGAGGTTTGATCCATGCCTCCGATGCTACAATACAATAATTGTTTTTTTTTAAAAAGGCATTTAAGATGAACCAATTGATTTGCATATAAATTAAAATTACTATGCGTTGCCGATTTCAGTGTTTTATAATCATTTCGAAATTAGTACTTAACCACTTGAGCTAAAAGAATATATAAATGTCTGTATTGACTCACTAATGAATTACCCAATTAAAACGTCCGGGAAATGCTGGGCGCTGCAAAGATTGTTAAATCAAGACATATTACAGGAGGGATGAAGATTAGAAAGGTAATAGACCAATATCTGGAACTCAAAACGGAGTTTCCGGTGATTCCTAGCTTTAATTATGGAGCAGGGGTCTTTCTCTTCTGTTGTTAAAAAGATTTTGTGCTTGTTTGTGAGTGCATTCAAGTGGAAGGAGCGCTCCCAAGGCTACGGTGGCTCAGGCCCTTTGCTCGGACCGGGACCTTACAGTTCTAACCCAGGAGCGTTAAACTCTGGAAGACTCCGGGGCAGCCCTGGAGGTGCGTGGCCCCGCAAGCCGCCAGGCCAAGCTTCCTCTTTTTGTCTGCCCCTCCGGCAGGCTGGGGGAGCTATGGCAGTGAGCTTTCCGCGCAATCGAAGAGCTGGAACCAGAGCCCACATTTAATAGATATGCTAACTGAGCACTTACCTTCGTCCTGAGAATAGGAATAAAAGGTAGCTCTTCTTAAGAGAGGCAGTGCAAAGGCACGCTATAGGAGTTCAGAAAAGGCTGGCGGCGGGAAATCTGTAGCCTGGGGGCTAGTCAACATCCCCTTTCATTTCAAGCACTTATTGATTTGCTGTTGTCATCTTTGGCGACGCAGAAGGACACTTGAAAGAATTTCTGATGGGGCTCTGATCTGAGAAAAGAGGTGACCTGCCCAGGCTCCCACCAAATTCTTAATTACCACATCAACTGCTTTTTTTATCCCCCACCCGACCTCCTTCCCCCATGGCAACTGAGTTTGCTTATTCTTAACTTTTTAATTATTCAGAAACTCCTTACCGCTCAGTGGCTTCCCTTCTTCAGCAGTTTTCTATTCGAACCTTTTCCCCCTTTCCGTGGTAGGGCCTGTATATTGATCCCTCTGACCTTTGGCACATCTGGGTCTTCCGAAATCTCTCAATCTTTTCAGATTTGAGGATGGAAGGCTCCACCCTCTCCACTGTGTGCACACATTCAGAGATATGAAAACTTACACAGACTGCCTTCAAACCCAGGGGATCTAACAGATGTTCCCTTTCCAGTTTGTCTCTTGAAATCTGAAATGCCTGCCTGATTCCAACTTGGATACCACTCTCTTGCCCTTCCTTTTTCAAAGCAGTTTGGACATGTGTACAAGTGTGCCCAGAACATCTCCACCCATATTCTTTACCAAACTGTAAATAAAGAAGAACTAATGAAGTAGATTGGCATATAGATTGCATCAAGAACCAGAATCCCCGGTTTCTGGATTCCCCATTCAACTCTGGCTGTCATCTACATTGAGAGAGTCATTCCAAGCAGAGGCCCGTAGAAACCTGCATTGTGGGACAACAGGTAAAGTCACAGTAAAAAGTGGAATAATTTTAAAGTCATTTCATTAGAATGTACATTGTATTTCTGGGTTTTGTTTGTAACCACCTAGTTTTAGCATATCCAGAATTAGACAGGAAAAAATAGGTCAACACAGTTATTAGTACTAGAGAAGACAAAGTCCATGGGCTCATCAGTGAAAAGAAGATCCCCAAAGTCTATAACTTTTGATCTTTTAATTTCATTTATAATTGTGGGAATGAATAAGACACCAACTGCTTTATGTATTTCATTTACATCGATCAATTTGTGTTTCCATCAAAAGCAGTTATATAGAATTTCTTTTAACTTCTGGTAGCAAGTTCAGAAAATAAAGCTTACAGCCACTCGGAACTGGATACATCTCTTGAGCTGACCATTCCTGTAAGTGCAGGAATATAATACAGTTCTTCTATGGTCTTTTTGTACTCTTTCAGGATTTGCGAGTCCTTATCAGGTCTGATATCACTGTTTGGGTCTACATTCGTTAAAAGCAAATTTGATTTCTATGGTGATTTTAAAAAAGCCTATTTGGCCAGCACAATCTTGGTTTTCAAATTACAAAAACCTTTTAATATACAAAGCTCCCAGTTTTTAACTCCTTTAGCTCCTTGCTCCTTCAAAACTTCTATTTTAATCGGTGTAAGTAATAATAATTTGTATTACTGTTTGTACTTCTTTTATTTTTTTGGAGATTGGGCTGGATTTCAGAGAGAACACCAGCATCACCACCACCACAAACAACAAAATCTAAAAGTGAAGCCCTTTCTTGCATGATAATTGGTACTTGGAATGCTTCTGACTTACTCAATGTCATCTTAGAAAGGTACCTTGTAAACTTTCTTGGAATTTCTAGCAAGAGTTTGTAGCAACTGGAACAACTTCTCTCTGGGAAGATATCCTCTTTGATGGGCTTTCAGTTTCTGGAGGAATAGATTGAGAGCAATTAGGGAGGGAGGGGACATTGGAAGTTGGCAGCTACGTCAGCTGAAACAAGCCTGGGTTCAGTGAGGTGATTGATGCTGTGGTTGATTCCCCACCCCGAGTTTCTCTTTAATTGGGGCACTGACTTTTCCCACTATGGGATCCCAAGGCACTTGGTGTGTATGCAGATTCCTCCCTCGTGGTCTTTACCATGTGGTTTCATAGCAGGTCTCTGGTTCAATGATGTTTTATAGTCATAGCCCTCATATTCATTATCATGATCTCAATGTTTAGGCTTTAATGTATTTATATGAAAGCTGCTTTATTAGTAAGCCAGAGTACACAGGAGAGATGGGGGCAAGTAAGGACTCAGCAGAACTCAAATTCAGACATGTTTAAATGGCTTTGACTGTGTAAAGTGTGGCAATGCTTCCTGCTGCCCTAGCTTTCTACTCTAAGCTTCATCTCTCCTCTGGCTAATGAAGTGTGATATAGGCCACATGGTAGGAATAATAGTATTTGTTGAGAACAAAGTGAAGTCAGGAAACCTGATATATACAAAATGCATCTAGTAATTTGAATTAGTAATAATGGTAATAACTAATATTTACAGAGTGCTTAGTTAATCTAGCTATTGTACTAAACAGTTTTGTATTGACAATCACACTTATTCCTACTACAAGGTAGGTACTGTCATTTTACAAATGAGGACAGTGAGGTTTGGCATGATTGTGTCACTGACCCAAGGTCAACCAACAAGCTTATAACCACTGGAGGCCACAGTGGATAGGATATTGCTTCAGGTCACATAGTCAGTAAGTGGCACAGTGGGAATTTGAATCTAGGTTTGTCTAACTCCAAAGTCCAAAATGTTAACTAGTACATTGAACCAACGGCAACCAGAACCAGAAGATCAGGGGCCTCTGGGGGAAAGAAATATATAACTTACATATGGAATATTTCATAAATAAAAGAAAAATGCAGAGGCAGGAAAAGCAAATATATTTCTTGAGGGATGGAGAAAGTCAGAAATGTTTTAAATGCTAAAGAGGAGGAAATGAGAAATGATTGGATGAGAAAGCAGAAAAGTCAAACTCCGGTATTTGTCTTGGGCAGTTTAGGAAGAGAAAGGTTAGCTCAGGGATATTCCTGAGCCATAGGAAAATGAATGCTTTAGTTTGGCCTTAGCCTAATATAGGATCTCAGGAATGTGGTTTACTAGAACTGTTTCCCAATAATTCCAAGGGAGAATAAAATCTCTGAATTAGGTTTAAGTAGTTTTATTCCAGAACCAAGGAGAGGTGGAAGTAAGATCCGAGTAATAAGAACATCTATATTGCAAAAACATGCAAGTTGAGTAGGAGCGAAATCTAGAAAAACCTGTTAGGAATCTGGTTATTGTGTTAAACCATGCCACACTCTAAGTAGAAATCAGATTTTTATTATCATTGCTTACCTAGATATAGTTAGCAACTCTATTATTGTAGCAAAGTCATTTGAACTTTTAAGAGAAATGACTTCTTGTGCTGAAGAAGACATCTTGGGTGGAAGGGTGTCAGGACACAAATGCAGTGCAAATATAGTGATTTCAAGGACATAGCCTGTGGGGAGCAATGCTGGACTACGTACCAGTTGTTGGTGGTAGAATGTTAGCTAGGGGAGAACACCAGGTAGCTTTCTACAAGGTCCATTTTATCACAAAAAGACAGTGACTGATCTCAAAGGTTATTCCCAATTCAGCTTTGTCCCATTATTGAAAATGATCCAAAATTGGTTTCATTTTGGCCTTTTGCAGGATAGATAGATAAATATAATTTGTATGTATGGCTTTTCAGTTTTAGGAAGCATAGGAGGAGAATGAAAGAATCAATCTAGTCTCCTGTTTTCTGGTAGAAACTCTCATACCCGTGCCATTGCAGGAATTCAAGACTATCTCCTCCAGAATGCTGTGGTATTTTTGAAAGTAAGGCTTGAGAGCACACAGAGCCTTATTTTCTGTCTCTACACCATGGATCTCATTGTATTTTTCTAAATGGGAAAGAGAAATTAGAATTCATAGAAAGTAAGATCTGGAAAGGATCTAGAGGGTACTCCTCTCCCTCAGCCTATGTTTAAATTACTTCCAGAAATATAGCCAGCTACCCTTTTCAGCAAAGAGCCTCCTACGTCCCTTGGTAATGCATTCTCATGCTTCATAATTTCACAACTGCACTGTGTATCTGCTGACTGAACTCCAAGTACTGAAGAAAATGATGTCACATCAAAAAGCTCTAATTAGCAGGGGGCATGTTTTCTAGAGTTCTCCAAATATTTCATGTCTTTACCCTAGAAAAAGATGAAAATATTATTAGCCTCATTTAACAGATGGAAAATTGTGTCATAGAGACTTTGAGAGAGTAACACCTGGTTATGCAGCGTGATGCCTGAAAGAACTAAATTAAAAACAAAGTCAGGAAATTCTATGTTCAGGGCTTTCCTAGCAGACACGTCACTTCTTGGGGGCTGGTTATTATCTTTCTGCCTGAGTAAAGTACATGTTTGATTGTAACTCTATCTGTCCTTCTGTTTGTCTGCCTGTGAGTAGTTTATCTTTTAATCCATCAATTTATCTCCTTGCTATTTTTCAAAACACTGTAAGTTAACCAATGTTGATAAAATTTCACCCTTACCATGAGTGCTACTTGAGCTGATTGAGATGGTTGTCATATTTTTCAAATATCACGTGTAACAAACAGTGCGGCCACTGTTTTGGCATCAGGACTTTGTTCTCATCTGGAAATTGTACAAATACCACACCTTTTGTCATGACAGGGCCACTTCCACTTATTAGGACTTTTGATATTTGTACTGTCACTTGGGAGAATGTTGATCATTTTGTTCATGCCACTCTTGAGGTTATAACAACTGCTTTTTTGTTTAGCTGCGTCTTTTTTTTCACAGGTGAATTTAGTTTTTTTCTTATGCTTGATTTCAAGAAACTGGTGCTTCACTGAAAGATGTTTAAATTTCCTGAGAGAAAATGTTGGAACAAGAATACTTTGTCATGTACTGTCCTTATCTGAGTATTAATGTTCTTTCAAATTCATATGTTCCCCAACTTTTTGAGAATTTCTTTTTCCAATGTAATTTATGAATCAAACGTGATCATAATCTTCAAAATATCATGTTGTCCACAATAAATATATACAATTTTTATTTGTCAATTAAGAAAAGCAATAGGATTCTTACCCTTTTTTTTTTTTTATATATATTTGCTCTTTTTATTCTCTCCTTAGGGATTTCCTCTCTCCTCTCAGAGATGTATTCACTGAGAGCATTTTGTTATTTTTCTCTCCCCGCAGCCATGCATGGTTAAAGCTGTGTTCTTGAAATTCTTTATTCTTTTTGTTACAATTGATAGCTCATTCTGCTTTTCATTAATTCATTAATGTCATTCTACTGGTTTCTGATTTACACAAATCAAATAGAATCTAGAAAACTCAATAAAAATAAAAATAATGTTTTCCATCCTGAAATATTTATTTATTGTTTTCCTCTAGGGTACATATATCATATTCCTTTTCCTCATATATCATATTCCTTTCTAAATCCAGAAGACCGTGCTATTGAATACAGAGAAAACAATTTAAGAAATTTAAGAAAGGAAAAGGAATGACTTACCTAAAATGAGGAAAAAGCAGAGTTGAGGCCTGAGACTGTGGCTGAAGAAGATGATTCAGTTACTATCTGGTAGCTTCATTTGGTGGTAATTTTTTAAGCTGAGTTCTGGATGATGTAAGTAATATTTTTAGATGATGCTGAATTAAAAAGAAAAATTCATGACATCTGTTTACTATATGCAAATGAGCAAAGAGAAAGGAAAGAAAAGAGTGGTTAAACTGACATGGTAGGGTTCAGGATTGGGGGAAGAAGAAAGAGTAATAGAGAGTGGAATAGTTAAAAAAGAATGAGATTATGCCTGTTGCAGAAATATGAATGGAGCTGGAGGCCATTATCCTTAGCAAACTAAATCAGGAACAGAAAACCAAATAACGCGTATTCCCACTTATAAGTGGGAGCTAAATGAGAAGAACTCATAGATACAAGGAGAGGAACAACAGACAGTGGGGATATTGGAAGGTGGCAGATGGAAGAGGGAAGAGGATCAGAAAAAATAACTATTGGGTATGAGGCTTAGTACCTGGGTGACAAAATAATCTGTACAACAAATCCTTGTGACAGGTTTACCTATAAAACAAACCTGAACATGTGCTCTGAACCTAAGATAAAACTTAAAGAATGTAATCCCAGCACTTTGGGAGGCCGAGGCGGGCGGATCACGAGGTCAGGAGATCGAGACCATCCTGGCTAACACGGTGAAACCCCGTCTCTACTAAAAATGCAAAAAATTAGCCGGGCGAGGTGGCGGGCGCCTGTAGTCCCGGCTACCCGGGAGGCTGAGGCAGGAGAATGGCGTGAACCCGGGAGGCGGAGCTTGCAGTGAGCCGAGATCGCGCCACTGCACTCCAGCCTGGGCGACTGAGCCAGACTCCGTCTCAAAAAAAAAAAAAAAAAAAAAAAAAAAAAAAAACTTAAAGAAAAAGAGAGTGGAATGATTTGCAAATTGACTTTAACAGACTGTTTTTTGAGTCCTGTTTGTTTCCCAAATTGAATTTAAGTGGTATTACATTTTTAAATGAAAACTTTACTTCTAACTATACGTGAAGTTAATTTCTCACCTTCCCAACAATTTTTTTTTTTTTTTACAATCTTTTGTATTGTAAACAATGCAGGGATTTGGTTTAAATGTTGCTAGCTTAGTTTATTTTTTAAAAAATATATCTTCTGAGAGGTTTGAGAAAACTAAGGAAGAATATTTTGTTTAGCCTTTCCAAATACTATTTCCCTGGAAAGGTATAACCCAATCAGTGCATTAGTCCTGGAATTTGAAAGAGGGGAAGGATGAAGATCAGGCTCAAGACTATTCTTATATTGCTTTACTATCAAACCAGCAAATCTGGATGTCCCACAGGCAGGCATGTTTATGAGAGTTACTCAAAAGAGGATATGCCACCAGAAGTGCCAAGTTTGGTGATCACGCAGTCCATGTGGAATGAGAACTCTGCCAGGACAGAGGAGCTTGAGTTGGGAGGCTGGGGTAGAGGCACGATAACCCTCCAGGTTTCCCTCTGTTACCATGTACCAGACTACTTGCTGCCCCATGGGAACCAACATTTGTGTTCTATTTATTACTAGCTCATTGGCCTATACCTGTCTATCTATGGCCTATGGATAGTGAAAGATAGAGCAGAGTTGAGGAGTTGGGAGTAAATAAAAATAAACATTTTTATGTGAAATAAAAAATTAATTCTAAAACAGAATGAAATACTTATCTGGATAATATTCACTGATTTTAATTGATTTATCATTTCTGATTTCCTACTTCAGGTTATAAGCAGATACCTGAAAATTATGAAATTGGTGTAAACCCAGACCTTCAAAGCAACTGATGGCCAAGGGGACTGAGTTATAATAGCCACATTTTCTTTACTAGTGTTAGGTTTTAGTTAATAAACATTACTATTGAGCTGAAAAATACTTTACTCTCTTTGAAGTCACTGACTGTGGTTTTTGCTATTATTTTGAACAATGGATTTTTCTGAGGTTGTTATTCTTACCAGGATTTTTCCTTTCTATTTGAGTTCACAGTATAAAAAAATACAAATAAGTTGTCGTGAAACATTTAAGAAAGCTAAATCTGATCTCTCTATCCTACTTAGAAGTAAAATGATTAAACTATATGTGGCATTTTGTTTCATTAAAGTTTTCATTTAAAAAGGCAGTTTAAAATAGCTACATAATTGAGAATACATTCTCTGTGCCTATACCCTGTATTCTCTATGTACAGAAATGAAAAATTGCTTAAAAAATTCAAAATAGGAGGTTCATGTGAAGCATTGCAATTTTAAATAAACTACCCTGTATAAATGTGTGCATAAATATTTATGCACATATATACATACATTATATATCAACATTTCCTCTAAGTCCTATCTGCTTATAATTTTGACAACAAAAACAAATAAAGAATAGGATAAATAATAATCAAGATGGGAAAACCCTCTGACTCATTTAGACAACTCATATGAATTCTTTGAATGTTCCCAATTTATTTATCAAAGATATTGTCTCATTCTCTAGTGAGTTCATGTAGCCCTTATTTAAGATTTAGCCCAAAATTTAACTACACACTTCACCTAGTATAGGATGATGCTTAAATGTGAAAACAATGTTTTATAGTTTTAGAAAGCATTCTCTGAAAGTGTTGATGAATTATAAAAATCCAAGCAATCCAGTTCAGACATCCCCTGCCTCTCCTATCCCTAATCTCTTCATTCATAGAGGTGATTTTCCTATAATAGTAATAGCTAGTTAGAATATATTTAATAAAGGATTGACTCTTAATTTAAATAAGAGTAAAGTCCCTATGGTAAGATTCTTAGTAAGGGTTATGAGGGAGCTTTTTATTTTTCCTCCCCAAGAACACCTTGGCGTAGTTACACATAATTAAAAAAGTATATGGCTTTATCTGATGCTGACTCTTCTTTGGAATAATGTTGAGAGTTAATGAAAACCTCCTTGTCTCAGGCCAATTAAAAAAATAAGTGACATGGTCTTTGTAGTATAAAATGGTAGGCTGGAATATTTTTAGATGACATATAATGTGTCAATTCCAACCACTGGATTGTTTTGGCCTGAGGAAGTTAAAAATACCCCCACCCTTTTCATTCATTCTTATATTCTATGTCAAAAGGGCTGGCTAATTATTCTGTACTAAAAATATAGCAAATTTATGCCAGGTGCAGTGGCTCATATCTGTAATCCCAGCACTTTGGGAGGCAGAGGCAGGCAGACCAGCTTGAGGCCAGGAGTTCGAGATCAGCTTAGCCAATATGGCAAAACCCTGTCTCTACTAAAAACACAAAAATACTAACTGGGCATGGTGGCACATGCCTGTAGTCCCAGCTATTCAGGGAGGCTGAGGCACAAGAATCGCCATTGCACCCCAGCCTGGGCAACAGAGGGAGACCCTGTCTCAAAAAATAAAACAACAACAACAGCAGCAAACCAAAAACCAAATTTAAAATTTATGAAAAATGTTATTTCTCCTTATGAATACAAAGTTCTCTACGAACCTTAACTGTTCTAGTTATAGTCAGTGTTCTTTCCTACTTGCTTTCATAGTTTATTTATATTAAAATAAACTAAAACTATGAATGGTTGTACTCTCATAATGAAGAGAGCACTCTTCAGTGATAGGCCTACAACTTGTTAAGTCATTTATCTTGTAAAAACCAAAACCAAAACCAAAACAGAGGAATGCAGAGGAATAAAATGGAGCATTAGTGAAGGTCAAAATTAAATAATATTTTAAAAGACAATTGTATGTTCTCCCAAGTACTATGTATACATAGCAACTTGGGTCAGGCTCCTAAGTGTTGTCTACTTTAAATACTTGTGCTGCTCCAGTTAATTTTCTTGCAACAGGAAAGTAACAAATATGTAGATAAGCAGCTAGAGAGAAATAAATACATCTAATTGACAACTCTGGGAGCTCACTTGAATTAGTTGAAATTTCTAATCAATTGCCCATGCTTTTAATTTTTTCAAAATAGTGTCAGTATCAGTGCAACCAAAATAAAAGTCATCTAAATTATCCATATGCTTTCATATGCTGTTAGTGAAACTTTTAAATGCTTTATTCAAATTCTTTAATATTACCAATCATCCTTTTTTCTTTACATTTGCTTTATTTTATGTGAGCCAAGATATTTACGCCATTGGACATAAAACAAGGAAATTCATTTCTCTATTAAAATAGTATACAAACTTATGCTTACATCAAAATAAACTGCTATCAAGACACAGGAACTAGGAATACAGAGATGGAAGGATACTGGCCCCTCATCAATTTTAGCCGCAGGAGCAGGACTGGTCCTGCAGTGCTCCTGACAGTAACGTAGGCTGTCATAAGCAATAGGATGTGAAAAAGCATGGGACATGATGCATGGGACCTCAAGAACTCATCAAATCACTTTCACCTTCTGACCTCAGGCATGATGGTCTCAGTGCCACAATGCCAAGCTGAGGTGCATGCTCTCCCTCTATTCTGTAGATACCACCATCCCAAGATGGTGATTTCTGGGTTCCCAAAGCCAAGTGGGTCCACCATCCACAAGGCCCGGCTCAACAACTCCACTTGGGAAAATTATGGCTGGATCTGGTTAAAGATCATGTTTACCCACTGTGCCTTCACCAAAGAGTCACACTGGAAACCAGGGCTGGATGTAAACTGGTGGTGATGGGAGTGATAACCTAAACTCCTTCTCCAGGGAACAGGCGAGTGTCAATTTGTCCTGCTGGGCCTCAGCAGCACTAGCATCTTCTGTCTACCATGCTGAGTCTAGCAGCTCTCGCGGGACCTCCTCCAGTCAATAATCTTGAGAAATAAGGAATGAATGAATATTTTTCTTATAAATATGGAGAACACTGAACGAGCTAAATTTCTACATGATTATCTGACTACTTACATATATGCAAACTTTAGGTATGCTTGCGTGTGCACAGAACATATATGTAGTTTTATAGGCCATGGGCTAAGTATTAATTATCTTCGTGTTCCTATCACAGTCCCTTGATATTAATAATTGCTATTTTTTTGTTTTTGTTTTGTTTTGTTTTTAAGAAGGAGTTTCGCTGTTGTCGCCTAGGTTGGAGTGCAATGGCACGATCTAGGCTCACTGCAACTTCTGCCTCCCGTGTTCAAGCTATTCTCCTGCCCCAGCCTCCTGAGTAGCTGGGATTCCAAGTGTCCACCACCACGCCCGGCAAATTTTTGTATTTTTAGTAGAGATGGGGTTTCACCACATTGGCCAGGCTGGTCTGGAACTCTTGACCTCAGGTCATCGGCCCACCTTAGCTTCCCAAAGTGCTGGGATTACAGACATGAGCCACCACGCCTGGCTGCTATTTGTTGAATGGAAAAATAAATGGATCAAATTGACAAATTGTCCTTGTGATGAAAATAATCAGAACCTAAAACTGGCCTATCTGGCAGTTGTGACAATTGGACTGACCTGTGGGCAACTTGGTTCATTTCTTTCTTTCTTTTTTAAAAATGCTTCCCTGAAGTCAAATTGCTTATCATGGGTCCCTTACATGGGCTCAAAATTATCTTATCTATTGGTTTGTCACACAAGCAGGCTCTTCACCAGGCAATAGAGAATGTGGCACTCTTTTATGTTCTTTTCTTTACAATTATTTTGCAGTTAAGTATTTTATTTATTCAGACTAATGCTTCTCCCATTCCCAAGACTGAAGCAATAAAGTTTTATTTTCATGTATATGTTTTGGATGATATACTCATATGCATATATGAGTATGCAAATTGCATAGCAATTTACTATTACTGTTCCCATTTTGTAGATGAGAAAACTATGACTTAAAGAGGGACAGTAACTTTCCCAAGATATCACAGAAGCAGAGAGTGAAAAAATCATCACTATCTGGAATACAGATCTAGGCCTGTCAGACTTTAAAGCCCAAAGCTTCACACTCACTTTTAACTGCCTCTGTTAATGAAGAGTATAATTCTAGCACATGCTCTTGTTGGAAATTTCATAATTGTAGTTAGGAAGCATAGAGAGTGCTTTCTTGTGTAACAGCTATGGGAAAGGGCTAGGCAAGAAAAAAAATCACCAAATACTAATAAAACAGTTTTATTTCAGGAAACATTTACTATGCATCTTGATATCTTAGAGCGATAGAAGTGGTCACAATATGTAAACTTGGGTGAATGTGACAATGGATTGGCTTCTTCATTTTAAGAATATGCATCTTCCCATCATTACTTTAAATCACCTCTAGCAGCAAATTTGAGTGAGATCGTAGATTTTGGTTTGGCTTAGGTAAGAAACCAGAGTCTATCTCCCCTTGGATTCAGTCCTTGGATGTATTTCTAAAACGTCTGAACCAGATTCCCCGTCTGAGTCAGCTGATGGGGTCTAGTTTCATTTCAAGAGACTTCAGAATCAGCATCTCCACTCTCACCTCCTAATCGCCCTTCATCTCTTTGGTCATATTTCTACATTCTACAATTAGAGACAAAATAATTGGAAGGCAGCTTAATCAGTGAACAACAGTAAATGATAAGTTCTTTGCCTGGAAGGGTTGCCATCAAGAGGGAAAAGAAAAGTACAGGAGAGCAGGTGAAAAGTGAACTTCAAACACTTTACAACTTTGTTTAAGGCCAGATGTGTTTACTTTCACCTGGGCAGGGCAAAGAGAAGGAAACAACCTATGCCAGGCAGCTGCTACTAAATGCTTTCCATACCTTTTCAAGTTGGGTCCTCACCATTTCTCCTTGGAATTTACACTGTTACAGTTTTTCCTTTTTCAGGTGAGCACACAGGTTCTGGAAAGTTAAGGGACTTGTTCAAGATCTCATAGAGTTAGGACTGATTACAGCTGGAATTAAATCCAGAACCCATACTTTTCACCACAACATCCCCCTAGCACAGTACAAAATTGGGTGTGTGTCAAGCAGTTATGAACCGCCACTAGGCAGCTCTGCTTTAGATTAGTTATGCCAAGTTTTTTTCTTCTTTCCCTCCTCCTTCTTTTTCTTTTTTGCTAGAATAGACTTTGCAAAAATCAGTTTAATTTTTGGGGGGATTCGTTGATTTTAGCATCACTGAAAGATTCTGGAGATTATTGTTTTAGTTACTGCAATGGCTTATTTATTGAGGTACTGAGGACTTCTTTTACTGGGAAAAAGAAGGCATTCAACAGTGTTTGCCAAATGAAAGACTAGCTGTGATAACATTACTTTTGTCTGTTTTCTGTGTGCATGCTGGGCTTTAAAATATGCTTGGAATGTTCTGTAGAATCATAAGATGCTGAAGTTGGAAGACTACTCAAAGAGCATCTGAGCAATCCCTCATTTACAGATAAGAGAACTGAAGCCCTGAAAGGATAAATGAATCATCCAAGGTCACATGCTTGGTTGGCAACATGGTTGGGATGGGGACCCAGTGGTTTTTTCTGGCCTTCTCCTCAGGGTATCTCTGCAATCTTTCATGTCAGTGTTTTGCTTGATGAGGGAGGGAGGTGGGATTGTAATATATTGTGCTAGTGCAGTATGGTTTTCCAGTTTTCTCACTTGTTTTTTGGTGGGGTATAGTGGGTTGAATGTTGGTACCCCCCAAAATACGTCCATATCCTCATCTCTGGGACCTGTGAGTATTAATTTTTTTGGAAAAAGGATCTTTGTAGATGTAATTAAATTCATATTTTGAAATGAGAAGACAATTTTTTCCACGGACAGGTTCGGGAGGGGGATGGTTTCCGGATGAAACTGTTCTACTTCAGATCATCAGGCATTAGATTCTCATAAGGAGTGTGCAACCTAGACCCCTCGCATGCACAGTTCACAGTAGGGTTCCTGCTCCGATGATAATCTAATGCCGCCGCCACTGATCTGACAGGAGGTGGAGGTCAGGTGGTAATGCTCACTGGCCTGCTGCTCACCTCCTGCTGTGTGGCCTGGTTCCTCACAAGCCACAGACTGGTACAGGTCCATGGCCTGGGGTTCGGGGACCCCTGCCCTTTAGCATCCAGAGAGAGTGCAGCCCTGCCAACACTTTCATTTCTGACATCTGTCCTCTGAAACTGTAAGAGAATCAAATTCTATTGTTTTAAGCTACCCAGACCGTAGTAATTTGTTACAACAAACACAGGAAACTAATGTGTGGGAGAACAGAGAGAGCTAGGACTGATGTTGTTTTGACCACTTCTGACTTCACAGACTCTGAGGAGGAGTGAGTGTCTGCTGGGGTGGGGGTGGACAGTTGAAGAGCTTCAGGGACAGATGAACGTTTTTATTGTGATGGAGACTGAGAATAGTGACCTTTCTGCAAATAACAGGAAAAGTCCCCCAAAGAAAGACTTGGGGGCATCTCATCAAATAAAGTGAAGGAGGGAAGGACAGACTATTCCCTGTTTGGTGCTCACACTCCTTCAGTCCTTGGTGCCCTCTCACTACTGTTTCCTGGATGTCTGTGAGCTTTTCTCGCCAAGCCACACGCCCTGAGAACTCTCCTCTTTCTCTTCTAACCTTCTATAGCTTCTGTCTCATTTCACCAAGGCTCTATTCCTAGTGCAAACCCTCACCTCCAAATTAACATGTTGCAAGGAGATAAAGGCTGATTGTAACTCGTTGTTACTCTGTGCTACTTCCATTTATCTTCTATAGCTCACCTTGAATGAATTAACTGGAGGAGGAGAGAAGTCAGTGGGGATCTTGTGCAGGTTCCATACCAGCCTAAGGGAGAAACATTTTGGAGAGAGAGGAATATTCCTCCTGTCCTTCCTGCCATACCCCATAAAGGTCAGCCCAGTTTATGAAGAGCACTGGGTGTAGGTATTTTCTTATAGCCCTAGATGTATTGGGAGCAGAAACCTGAATGTAGAAGAAAAGAAACTCTTCCATTTAGGCTGGAGTTTCTCATAAAGTTCTATAAGTGCTATGATATTGCTTGCTCCTCAGTGAACTTTATACTTAGTTATGGTTTTCCTTTCTCTCAATGACTTAGCCTTTATGTGCCTCAAGTTTCCTCATCTGTAAAATGAAATAGTACTAATGAGAACACATGAACATAGGGAGGGGAAGAACACACACTAAGGCCTGTTGAGGTTTGGGGTAGGGGGAAGGAGAGCATTAGGAAAAATAGCTAATGCATGCTGGTCCTAATACCTAGGTGATGGGTTGGGTTGATAGGTGCAGCAAACCACTATGGCACATGTTTATCTATGTAACAAACCTGCACATCCTTTACAAGTACCCTGGAACTTAAAATAAAAATTAAAAATTGTAAAAATGAAATAGTACTCACCTCATATGCTGGTTGTATTAAATGAGTTAATCCAGATAATGCTTTATAGCAGTGCCTGGCACATAGTGAGAACTGAATAAATGTGAGCTATTATTCTTTATCAAGGAGAGACACCTGATTCCCTATTTCTGTGAGAAAGGATGATCCCTGTGTACACTCAGTCTTGTGACTCATTCCTTACTGTTCCTCCTGGTGACCTGCTTGGCTCGTGACAGCCGTTATTCCAATTTCTTTGCTTGTAGAGGTCTATTCTATTAAAATTACTGGGCGTGGGGAGATTTGGTATCTCATTTTTTTTTTTCACTCTCCACTCAGAGCAGCAGGAGACAGTGACCTGAGTAAGTGTGTCTGCTTGGTGGTCTCAAAGTTTCCCTCAGGTGGGCTGTTCTGAGTCTAGTAGACTGAGGCTTGAGAGTGAGCAAGCACGTGTTTCTTACAGTAAGCAAAGTTCTTCCATATAGTCTGGATTAGTAATGTGATATTTTTGTTTATTCACTGACTCTTTTGTGTTACTTCTTATTGGCTTAGTGCTTACATTGGGGTCCCTCAGAAACACCAACGTAATTATTATTGTCAGGGAGAACTTCAGCCAGGGTGGAAAGAATCTTGTTTGAGGGAAAAGTCTGCATCTAAGCAGGTGCATCAAATGATTCCCTGTGTTTGAAGGCGGAGTGCAAGGCTGAAGATCTGTGTTCCCCTCTACCTCCAAGGCACCAAGTTAGTGAGAAATAGCTTACTTTCCCATCACACTTCTTTAAGTCAATCAGCACCAAAAGAACATCTGCAGTCATTCTTTCTTCAAGCCCACGTGCTCCCCTGAAAGAAGCCTTTAAGGATACACCAACAATTCCATGCTGTGGAATGAGTAAAATTGTGCAGCGAAGGGATCATAAACAGAAGATTTTTATTCCTGAGCAAGCAAGATGAAAATTCAGCAAACAAATCAAAGAATCAAGATAAAAACCTGAAAGATGAAATGAGAACATGAACTATATAACAAGGAACATAAAACAAAATCCTTCCAACACCCTGGCAATTACTTTGGTCCTGTGGTGAGTCTGAATGAGAAAAATACTCCTAGAGGAAAGAAGTGCTCATGGTTGTAGGAATACTAATGTCTTGCATTGACGTATTACTTTATACTGTAAAACATGCCTTTACATTTGTCTCCTTTGATGGTTTTTGTACTAATTCTATGGTGTTTTTTGGGGAATTGGATCCCCTTATTATCAATGTAAAAAGAAAAGATGCTCTGAGATATAATATAAATCTCTGACAGCTATAGCTGGTCAGATGACTATTGTGTGATCCAATAACAGATGAAAGTACCTACCTAGTTTTTTCTTTTATATAGAGTCTTGCTATATTGCCCAGGCTGGCCTCAAACTATCCTCTTACCTCAGTGTCCTGAGTAACTGGGGGTATAGGCATGTGCCACTGCACTTGGCTGAAAGTTCTCTATCTCTTATCACACAATTGTTTCTACACTTTTGGTGGTGGTGGGAGTAATACTTAAGCTATTTATTTTATTTTATTTTATTTTTTTTTTAGTGTCTTGGGTTCTATGAATCTGAACTCTAATTGTAACATTGAAAAAATCATTCTCCACCATTTTTGAAACGCAAAAATTCTTCCACCCCTGCCTGAACTTAGAGGATTTCCCTTCATAAGTTTATTAATGAGAGATTTGGATTTGTTCATTTTAACAGTGATTCAGAATAAGAGGATTATCTCTTTAAATAAACTCAAGGGTTTAATAAAGAACAGTTTCACTGATAAGAGTAGAAGTAGTATAACCAGGAACGGAACAATTGAAGGCCTAAAATGGGTTAGCTGTGGGTTCTACCATAAAAACAATCTTGTTTTTAGGATTTATACTAGAGCTCTCAGATGTAGATCAATAAGGAAATTAACATGGTACTTTAAGTACAAATATACATGTATTTTAGAAAGTAGTGGTCAGTTCTTACCTCACTGAAACTTACTTTTGCTTTTTGTGGATGGATGTCACCAGTGGGTTGTGCTGGAACTTCACCTATCAAGGTATTAAGATGTATTTTCCCCACTTGCTATTTGGCAATTGTCATCAGCTCCCTTACTTTTTAGGGCACAATTCTGAAGGGTACTTGATTCTGTGGTTGTGGTCAGCAGTCTGTGACAAGGGTTTTCTGAATCCACTCTTGTTAAAGTCATCTGACAATCTACCTGTATGCAGTCTTATTTGTTTCTGGATTTCTTTGTCTTAGCTTTCTGTCTCCAGTGAGGAATTGAGGGACAGTCCACTACTCTAGCTGGCTTATTGGGGCTTGTTTCCTGGTCTTATCAGTATAAGATCTACTTCCTGGAGCTGAGTTTTCTCCCCAACCCCCTTTATATTACATTAAGCTGCCTCTTGTAGTGAATATTGTGGTCTGTGATGGACTTTGACTATTACCACTACAGGGACTCCAGAAGCATTCCTTGCTTTCATCTTCACTTAGGAAGCATTCCTTCCTTTCTCTCAGCTTAGTTTGGATGAGCATTGATCACTGCCTACATGGGACTTAAGTTGTTGTCGTTCAATAGATTTTTTTTTTTTTTTTGCCACAGTTTGAGGTAAAAATGTTTGAGGAAAAAGTCTATGTCTAAGCAGGATAGGCCAAATAATGGATACTTATAAGAGAAAGGAGAAGGAGACTTGAGACACAGAGACATAGGGGAGGAAGCTAGGTGAAGACAGACACAGAGATTGGAATGATGCTGCCACAAGCCAACGGATGCCAGGAGCCATCAGAAGCTGGAAGGGGCAAGGAAGAATCCTCCATGTCTTGTCTCATGATGTCCTCCCTCACCAACACACATTGCCTAAGCCTCAGGTGCCTTTTCTCAGTTCCCTGAAGAAGCTAGACTCTTTGTCTTAGCACGTTCACACATGCTATTCTAGAGCCTATGGGTATGATGACTTTGGACTTCTGAATACTGAGATAATAAATTTCTGTTGTTTTAAGCCACCAACTTAGTGGTATTTGTCATGATATCCTAAGGAAATTAACACAAAGGATAACACTTTTAAAAATAAATAGGAGATTTATCTAAGTCATAAAATGATAATTTAAACATAGACCCAATAATTTCTTCTTGGGCACTATGTTTATGCCAGGCTTGGAAGAAGTCATTAAAACCATTAATACGTCATCAAAAAAAAGGCATTTTTCTCCCAGAGTTTATATATCTTGTTGAAAGTCTTCATGGGAGCAATCTTATTAACATATCAGAAATCCAATTGTGCTCCTATATAGGTATAAGTTTCCCTTTGAAGATTCATCAACTGGCTAAAGTTCATCAATGAAAATCAAATTAATGGTTTTTGCTTAAAATAATACCACTTTTCCTGGGCAAATAGATGAAGTATTTGAAGTATTTCATTTTTTTTTTTTTTTTTTTTTTTTTTTTTTTTTTTTTTGAGACGGAGTCTCGCTCTGTCGCCCAGGCTGGAGTGCAGTGGCCGAATCTCAGCTCACTGCAAGCTCCGCCTCCCGGGTTCAGGCCATTCTCCTGCCTCAGCCTCCCGAGTAGCTGGGACTACAGGCGTCCGCCACCTCGCCCAGCTAGTTTTTTGTATTTTTTTTTAGTAGAGACGGGGTTTCACCGTGTTAGCCAGGAGGGTCTCCATCTCCTGGTCTCGTGATCCACCCGTCTCGGCCTCCCAAAGTGCTGGGATTACAGGCTTGAGCCACCGCGCCCGGTCCTGAAGTATTTTATTCTTTTCAGAAGAAACTCAGCTTGTATAGTAAAAAAAAAACAGCACTTAGCTTTGGCAATAAATAAGCTATTACAAACAGTGTTCATCAATTTTACAGAATGGCACTGTATTAAAATCAGTTATTAAAACAACACACTTGAGTATTGACTTACTTTTATAAGTGTATCTAACTGATTTACCATTAGTATGAATGGGCCTTAGTCAGGTGACAGTGCATTTTGTGTGTGTGGTTTACAAATACATGCTTCATTTTCATACAAATTTTATTAAATTATTCCGCCAATGGGAGATTGACTGGTTGGTGAGCATTTTACTCTCAAGACGTCTCTTGGGGGGTTTAGGAGGAGCATTCATTCCCATGTTGATTGGGATAAATTGGTTCTCGTTACTCCTTCTCACCTCCTCTCTAGACTTCTAAATACTAAATGGCTTCCCCTTGTTCTTAGAATATGATACAGTTTTGATTTGCATGTCTCTAATGATGAGTGATGATGAGCTTTTTTTCATGTTTGTTGGCTGCATAAATGTCTTCTTTTGAGAAGTGTCTATTCATATCTTTTGCTCACTTTTTGATGGGGTTTTTTTTTCTTGTAAATTTGTTTAAGTTCCTTGTAGCTTCTGGATATTAGACCTTTGTCAGATGGGTAGATTGCAAAATTTTCTCCCATTTTGTAGGTTGCCTGTTCACTCTGATGCTAGTTTCTTTTGCTGTGCATGCAGAAGCTGTTTAGTTTAATTAGATACCATTTGTCAATTTTGGCTTTTGTTGCAATTGCTTGTGGTGTTTTAGTCATGAAGTCTTTGCCCATGCCTATGCCCTTAATGGAATTGCCTAGGTTTTCTTCTAGAGTTTTTATGGTTTTGGGTTTTACATTTAAGTCTTTAATCCATCTTTAGTTAATTTTTCTATAAGGTATAAGAAATTATTCCAGTTTCAGTTTTCTGCATATGACTAGTCAGTTTTCCCAGTAAGAAAAATTGTCAGGAAGGTCTACTTTATCTTTTGTTACTTATACAAGAAACTGATCTTAATTGGAGAAGGAATGTCCACATTTCGATCTTTTCCATAAATAAAGCCCAAGGCATTCCTACACAGTAAGGCATGCAGGAATTTCTTAGCTCTATTTATACTAATGCTTGAACAAATACCCTGGTTAGGTAGGAAACAGGCTGTGCTGGAAACAAGCAGCTTGCTGTGGTGGAAAATGTGAAAAGTGAGGGCTCTTCTGACTGTCCATAGAGTTCTGTCTTGCCTGCCCATCTTCCACACACTCAAGCAAGCTTGCCCATACTAGCATTATGGCAATTACTGTACTGTATTTGTCTGCTTGTCTTTCTTGCCACTAGCCTGTATACTCTTTGAGGACAGAATGATACTTTTAATAGGCCTTGGTGTCCTTAATATATTGCATGCTTCCTGGATCATTGTGGGCATCCAGTTGGAATTTGTGAATAAATAAGACTTATGAGTCTGATAGACTTGACTTGTGTTAGCATTCTGGCTCAGTCACAACTGGGATTTTGGGAAAGGTCCTTTATCTCTTGGGATAGTTATTGTTTTCATTTGTAAACTAGAGATAACTGTTTAAGTATGTTACAAGGTTGCTTATTTATCTTAACCAGATATGGTAGATTGAATTATTGGTTTAATTTCTCTCTTTTCCCATACCTTTTGCTACATGACTTTGCATTTTCTCACTAGATGCACTCTCCTCCTCTTTACCTGGACTCAGGCATGTGGCTTGCTTTTGTCTATGGGATGTTAGCTGATGTGACACAAGCAGGGGCTTGAATGGTGCTTTGCCATTGTGCTGACATCTTGTACCTATGCCACCTCTGTGAGAACTTCCCTTGGAAGGCATTGCTCCTTCGGTCTGAGCTCCATAATTAATACATCAATGCATACATGTGGAGTTGACTACAGCACAATATGCAGCAAGGAGCTAAGTCCAATCAGACCCACAGCTAGGAGCAGAGTCATTTTAACAACTGCAGACTGAAACAAAGCTGCCCCAACTGACTGGCAAATTTTGAAGTGAGAATTAAATCCTTCTAGTCATATACCACTGAGATTTTGTAGTTTGCCATGCAGGAATAATTAATTAATGTAGCAAGGTCTTCCAGAAAATAGACAGACTGAGGCAAACGCTTTTGTAACACTGTTTTAAATAAAAGGACATAATAAAGGATTGCAATCCCGGGGAAACAGGAGTAAGAGAAAACAGGGCGATGAAGGAAGAAGCCAGTATAAGTAGGTGTTAACAAGCCTGCATCTACTTGGTGTACAGACAGTCTCATGGCACTGTCTCCTGAAAGGGCACGTGAATTGCTGCATCCCAGGGAAGTTTATGGAGATGGCAAGGAAAACAATTTATCTACCGTTTCCTAGTCTCCATGTTTGTTGCATGGGTATTAACTACTTTTCACTTTGCAGTTGCTCATGTGTGTTGAGGAGGAAGTCTTGAACATTTTGTACTCCAGGCAGCAGGGACTCTGCATGATGAGAGGTGAGAGGTGTGCAGAGCATGAGGGGTTAGGAGCTCTGGGTGGTGTTGAGGTACAGTGAGCCTAGTGGCTGGGAGAAGCTCCTGCGAGGAGATGGTCATAGAGGCAGCAGCTGGAGCAAAAATAAAGGGCCAAGAGTCCCGGAGGCAGCTGATGCTTAGAGGTTCAAAGGCAACAGAGAAGAGGTGGCTGATCATGCTTTAATTACTGGTAGCTGTTATTATTATTAATACACTTTAGGGGGAACCTGTTGAAATATAGTTCAATTTTAAACACAGTGAATTAAGAAGCATGTCTTTGTTTTGCTGTTTTCCAAAGTGAAAACTCTGATTTGGAAAGTTAGAAATCAAGTGAGCACTGGTTAATTTTCATCCCTCTTCTTTCATTTTTAGGTATTCCAATGCTTTGCCTTGTAACATCGTTAATACCTTATCTTATTTTGTAAACACATATTAAGATAAGGTCACTGAAGAAGGTTCTGGAAGCATTTAATAGGTGGAGTAAAATTCTGATATTTATATGGTAGTATAATTGCAAAATGAAATAATTGATAAGGAAAGTAAGACTTTTGGGTGATCTTGGAAATCTAATCCTCTTTTTAAACCTTGCAATTCCAGTAGAGGTGAGATTTGGGATAATGGTCTAAGGTGAGGAATTTTATAGTGAGCTTCTCAAGGGCTCTAGTTTTAATGAATTTATAGCCAGATCTGTTAATGGAGCCATAATAACAACAGGGAATGTGATAATAAAATTAGGAAGAATCAAAAAATATTTGTGATAAAGAACAAATTGATAAGAAAGATTCCTAGATTGAAGGTTCAGGCTGCTGTGGTAAATCTAATTTCTTGTTTCTTTCTCGCTGGCAGGGATTGAAATATAAGTGGTTGATAAGCAACACAGGTCCGAGCAGTATCGCAATGGGGCGGATTCACTAAAAACCAGAACTTACATAAGCCTACATTAAATGGGGAAAAATAAAGGAGTTTAATTGCCAGATGGATCTTTGACCTATATTGCCGGTCACACATCAGTTTCTTAAAAACTACACCCTGAACCAAGCTTGCAAACTGTTATCGAAAAAGCAAGGGCGGGGGGCACAAGAGTGTTACATTTTGTATACCAAATGGTAAAGATAATACTTATTTACTGACATTTATGGATAATATAATCCTTAGAGTGTTTAAATCAAACGTTAAAGTTAATCCTCTTTACACATTAAACTTCATCAGAATTTGGATGAGAGGACTCACAGCTAAAGCCAAGTATTGGGCACTAAATTAATGTCATTTTCTAGAATTAAAAAAAATGAATAACCTAGAAAAGGCAGCTGAACTTTTCATAGGACACATGCTTCGGGGGCTTATATTGAATAGAAATTCCTTATTAGCAGCTACATAAGAAAGAGGCATACAAAGGGAACTTTTTTTTTCCATGCTGAAAACCATAGATATTTACATTTACTTGAATCTTTTTTTTTTTTTTTTGGCAGAGGTTTTAAAATGTCTTTTTCTTTTGTGTTTATTCTGACTCATCAGTAATTCCACTAATAATTTAAGTTCTGGTAAGGCATGGATTCCGAAGCTCTTAGAAGTCAACTTGTAAAGAGCTGGTGCTTAAAAGTAGCTGATTAAATGGCAGTACAAGGTGGAGTGGAGTGAATGATCCTGAGGTCAGCAACTCCCCTTGTGAAAATGTCATAGTGATGTGGAAAAAACCCTGTACATCCTCCCTTTTCTTCCTTCAAGTAAGCAGTGGTTTGGGGGCAGGGGCTGTGTGTTGGGGATGCTGCTCATGTGGGCTTCCAGGAGCTGAGGCTGAATGTGTGGGAGCCATTGTCCTGAGGCTGCAGGGTATGAAGCCATGGGACACAGGGGTCAAGGGTGGAACAGGAAGTAAAGGAACTGGTAAAGCCTCTAGCCTAGAGAGCTGGCAGAGAATGAAAACAGAACTGGAGAGAATTGGTGGGTGTGGATTAGACAACAGGCAAAGCTGATTGAACAGGTTTGGGAGGCGAGGGCTTGAAAGCAATTTTTCAGAGACTGTATGACTGTGGCTGAACCTGCTTCAGACAGTCAGGCCCTCCTGTCAAGCAGGAGTTGACACTGCTTGATTGCATAGTACCACGTGCCTCCTCACTGTTTCTCCTTTCTCTGGATTATCCAGAAAGACTTGAAAGAGAAGGATGAAGATAATTAATCAGAAGACTCCTAGCTTATGAATCTGCAATGTAGCTCATCGACAGCTGATCAGGACACGTGCATTGGGAAAACTGTGCTTTCAGTATAGCAGAAACAAACACTTTGAAATAAAGGAAAAAACAGAGATCATGCAAGTTTTCACATTCAAACTCTAAAGCTTGTAATTTTTATGAATTTTTTTTTCCAAGCCCCTTTGTGCTCTTTTCAGTGCTTGCTCTGAGAGAAGAAACCCCCTTCAGTTTGGTGACCCATGGTACTCTCTGGTTAAGAGACGTGTGCTGTGAGAGGAGCAAGGAGGGCGGAATGTCAATACAACTGTGACCATGACTGCGACCACGATAGTCACTGTGAACACTGCCAATTCCCATGCTACTATTAGGAACAGGGCCTTGTTGGAGGGAATCTACCTCTGCTTTTAAGAATATATATGTTTAAGGGTATTTCATTGTAGAACAAAAATAGATGGGTGTGAAGCTGAGACATTAAATACCTTAATGATTTCTTACATCACTTGAAATTTATTTTCTTCTTTTTTGGGTCATTTTTGAGGCTTATGGACATAGGGGTGCTACTCAAACACTCAAAAAGCTATATGGCTTGGGCACTGGTCATCAGAACAGATGCCAGCTGCACTGTTTCAGCAGGGCCCAGGAACACCCTGCTCTGCCTGGCATCACTTCTGCAGCTGCACAATAGGAGTGGGGATGTCAGGAGACCCTGGAGAGGCATCAAGGTGGCTAGCTCAATGAGGTCACATTGTGGGAGCTCAGAGATACAGCTATTTACCAGTCAATATAGAAGTATTTACATTTTGTAGCAAAAGGTTGGCCCCACTAGCTGAGTAGCAGTTCTGCCTCATGAAAATGCCTTGCTTGTCCTCAGGCTTTGTTACTCTAACGACATCCCTCAGCTCTTCAGAATTGTACATATCCAGACTGTTGATGTCCCCAATTCCACAAGAGGGGCTCTATCTGTTGGCTTCTAAATAATAAATTTCCCGTACATCTTTCCCACAAGTGTTTATACTAAGATGTCTACTCAAAATGTGGCTCAGAGAGCTCTAAATGTCTTACTTGACAGCTTTGGTTTAGTCATATTAACTCCCTGTATTCCATGGACACTTGAAAATCTAACATCCAAATGTATTGAATTCTTCATTTGTTAGATATGAAAGACACTTTTATATCTAGCTGGGCGCGGCGGCTCATGCCTGTAATCACAGCACTTTGGGAGGCTGAGGAGGGCAGATCACTTGAGGTCAGCAGTTTGAGACCAGAATGGCCAACATGGTGAAACCCCATCTCTATTAAAAACACAAAAATTAAACGGGTGCAGTGGTGGGTGCCTGTAATCCCAGCCACACGGGAGACTGAGGTAGGAGAATGACTTGAACCCAGGAAGCAGATGTTGCAGTGAGCCGAGAATGCACCACTGCACTGCGGCTTGGGCGACAAAGACTGTCTCAAAAAAAATAAAAAATAAATAAATAAATAAAAAATAAATAAATAAAAATAAATAAATTCTAAAAAGACACTTTTCAAATTCAAACTCTTCTAACAAAGTCTCATTCTCTACAGAATGGCTTATATGAGGAGCTGAGAGAGTGCTAACTGCCAACATGTGTTTTAGTTGAAACATATTTGCTAATGTAAACAACTTATGCCTGCCTGTGGCACCCAAGAAGGTCACATGAGGCTTGCATGATACTTGGAGAATGCTGCTCTCACAAAGATTAATACATGTAAATCTGTAACTCATATTTCTGTGCTCACATGTGTCTCACGCAATTAAAGAGAAAGGGGACTTATTTACATCAGGCCAGCACTCTGAAAACTCCAGCACTTTATCCATACAAAAGAAGGGGAAAAAAAATCAATGAAAAATGAAGGAAAACTGAAGAAAAAATGAATTAAGTGAATTTTCCCCCTCCTTCTTTCAGTTTGGATTTATTTGCTGTGGCTTTTAGTTTTTCAAATGCAAGCTGTATTTCTCAAGTAGCTTTTTTAATTTCAGAGAATAAAATGACATAGAAGTTGTTTTCAGTGTTTAGGTAGAGGATAGCTCTTTGACAAAATATTGTAAGGCAGTGGTTCTCAAACTTGAACAAGCGCCAGAATCACCCGGCAGCTTCTTAAAATAAAGCTTGCTAGGCCCCACCCGCAGAGATTTTGATTCAGTAGATCTGAGATGGCGCCTGAAGATCTGCATCTCTACCAAGTTCCCATAATGCCAATGCTACTGGTCTCCAGGTTTCCACTTTGAGAACCACTGTAAGGCAGGGGTTATTAACCTCTGACGCACAGGGAGCTTTTAAGCACTCTTCAAGCTGGGGTTCCATCCTTAAAGTTTCTGATTTAATTAGCCTGTAGAGGGTTCTAGGGAACTGGTAATGCTTAAAAACTCTCCAGGTGATTCTAATGTTCAGCTGGTGTTAAGAAACATGGCGTAAAGATTAACGACTAGTATGGGATTTGTTATTGGTTGATATTTGACTGAATATTAAATGATTTTATATCTAGGAGTAACTTCAGAATTTGATGGATGCCAAACCTTTTTAAAAAATAAGTGTTAACACATTAATATCAGAATTAACAACTACTTTAAAATAATGACAAACTTAAACGTCCCCTTATTCAGGAATGGGGGAGGAGAGAAAGGTTGGTGCAGAGGAGTCTTACCTCACTTTATTTACAGCATCCCCTTCTACCCAATCCTTGTCTTCAGTTTCTGAACCTTCTTCCTTTTGCCCAACCTTTTGTTCAAAGGTCAGTTGGCTGATTGCTGGAGCTATTCTCCAGAAAAATAAGTGGGTTAAACAGAAAAAGCTCTGAGAATGGCCACAAGGGTTTGAGGGCACCTCCCAGAGGTGGAGAGATTTATTTTACAGAGTGCTGGCCTGGGAGTCAAATAATCAGCTTTCAGGTTCTTATTACTTTCTCAGTAATAAGATAGCTCTACAATCTTGGGAAAATCACTGAATCATGCCAAATTTCACTTTTCTTTAACTATGACATGGGGACAATATCTACCTCCCGTAAGTTTGTTTCAAGGATTAACTAAGATGTTAGGGATGAGACTTTGATTATCTTGTTCACCACTGACACCAGAGCTCCTGGGACAACACCAACACGAAGAAGGCATTTGGATATTGGTCAAAATAAAACAAAATTTGTAAACTGTAAAGCACCAAATAAAGATGGCCATTACCCTGAGCGAATGTGCTTTCTAGCCTCAAGCTCTCTCTGCACTTCCCACGCACTTTGGCCTATATCCTTCCTTGGACTCTCTGCAGCTTCGCAGACATAGAGTGTTTACAACCAGACAAGGAAAGCAAAAGTTGATATGACTCCGTTCTTCTTTGTAGGAGTAAACATCTGATCGTTATCACATTCATTTTTAAAATATTCCTTGAATAAAGAATGCAAAATATAGTCTTGCTGATGATATTCTTCTCAGTATTGCTTTTTTAGAACTTCAGAAGGAATTACGTCAGTTGAGAAAGAACTGTTAGCTGAAGTCAGGCATTGAAGTCCTGGGTTCTATTTATTCCTAACAGTACTGTGGTGCCTCATGCTTTATAAATAACCTTTATTGACTTAACTTTGGCACGCCTCAGGTCACTGATTAAAATTATGCCAAAATAATATCTTTCTCTCTTCTAGGAATACAGTTCTCTGTTTGGTTATACACTTATACTGATACAGTAGAATCAGTCCAACTAAATAAATTAGGATGGGGTAGGGGTATGTCATTTGTCAAATTACATGATTGTAAAAGTGGAAGTCTGCCAGATTTGGCTGGAACAGCAATAGTTTTCCTATGCTTGGCAAAGGATCTGAATATTTCGGTTGAACCAATTTTACCATGGCAAATGAAGTTCCTTGGTTAGCAAATGCTCGTATTATATCAGAGCCAAGAGGATAGACACATACACTGAAGTGAAACATGGGGAAAATCTTAGTTATCATCTTACTGATAAACTCAGTTATATGAGTTATGTTTACGTATTGATTCCTTTGTGCAAAAGTGACATGTCGATCTAACCCCTTTGTTTTTGCTGAATAGTCAGTAATTATATCATAGCTACTTAACTTTTTCACAGAGTATTTATTTTTGAATAAATAGTACATTTTTATTGTTATACAGATATTGTTATGACACGGTATTTTGATATAAACATGCTCTAAAAACATAACTTTGAAGGAAAATCCAAGATTTACGAAATTATTAGAGAGTTCTAGATCTCCCAAATTAGGTAATCTCAAAGAAAGCGCCTTTCTTTTATCATCCCCTGGCCTGGATTTCACAGGCAACAGCTTTTTTGCAGTTGTAAAGTTAGTCTTCAAATATAAACCAAGATCCTGGGCTTCATTACTGTTTCTGGCCAGAAAACTAGAGTCAGTGTTATCTCTAAGTTTGTGAAATTCAGAAAAAACAGCTCTGTGGTGGCAGGGCTAGAATTTTATAGCCTGGGTAAGGAATGCCATTGAAGTTGTCAGACTCATAAACTTAAAATGTTTAGATCTTTTGGAGGGAGGGAGCATGGTGTGATGGTGGAAGCAAAGAACTCCAAGTCTTCAGGACAATGTTTTCTTCCCAAGACTCATACATTCTCATACATTTTAACAACTTCAGACCAGTGTCTTCCTGCCTCAGTTTCTCCACCTACACAATAGAATAATTGTGAGAATTAACATAGCTTTGCTTGAGATCACAGTTTAGAGGACACTTTCTCTTGGGAAACTTTTTTTGAACCTATGATTTTTTGTTTGTTTGGTGCCTGATTTTTTGAAAACCCACCCTCCCTTTTCCTCTTCCCCCTCCCACCTTCCCACCCTCCCCTAAAATCCTATGCCTACTTGCCACTTGGCTTTATGTTTGCCTATTTACTTCTCTTTCCACTATACCTCCCCTGTCTCCATTCCCCCAGATTATAAATTCTGGTCTAAAACTAGATTTCCACTGTTATAACTGCAGTGTCTAGCCCTGGGTCTAGACATAGAACACTCAATAAATGCTTAGTGTTAGAATAAGGGAATAAAAGAACAGATATTCTTCTTAGTGCTCAAGGACAAGTCTGTATAAACTGTTGCAAGATTAATTTTTTTCACTTGTATATTTATGAGCGGGTGGAAAGTGATATGGCCTTATTAGCATGGCTCAAGAAGAAAAGAGGTCATGTTGGTGAATGATTCTTAACAGCCAAAATGATTCATGGAGGTATGTATGCTTGGCACACATTTGCTGCTGGAGTGATGGGCAGGGCACAGCTGCCATAGGAACTGTTGGACGGATAGCCTATACCCACAAAAGGAAGGGAAGCTCTTTTCTGCTCAACATTCAGACAGGGACATACCATATGACTATAAAGTGATCGGACAACCCTGACCACTTTCAGTCAATTGAGCTAGCCAGTCAGCAATGCTAAGGTCTACTGAGCACTTCTTATAGCCAGACACTTTTCTAAGCACTTATATGATTAAGTTAATTGATTATCAGACTAAAGATGATTGCGATTCCCATTTTAGAGATTTTTAAGCCACAAAGAAGTGAAGTAAATTGCCTGGGGTCACATAATCAGAAAATGGAGGAAGTAGTCTTCAAACCCAGGCAGTCAGGCTCCAGCACCTGTAAACGCACAACCACTATACATCTGCCTTTTCAGATTGTAGGGCCAGTTGTTACATCAGTCAGTCAACCAGGCAATCAATCAATACTTTAGACTACAGCTTGGTGCTGCAGGAGTCATCAAAGCTGTAGATGTCAAGGCCCTGCCCTGAGAGCCCTGCAGTCATATAAGGCAGTCACAGTCTTAGAAAACATTTTAAGACAGGGCATAATTATGCATTTATTTGCATAGTGCAGTGGGTGCCATCATGCCCAGATTCTGAGAATCATTCCTGCCCTCCTAGGGGTGAGTTCTGAGAAAAATGGCATTTTCTGACTTGCATGTATGGCTCAGCTGAAATTATCAGTATTGCTGACCACCTTAGGCATCCCTTCTGTTTCTTTGAGGAAAAAGGATTCAGGCAGGGCCAGCTGGATCACTCCTGAGGTAGAAGATGATTTTTGTATAACTAAGAAAAGGATCAAAATGATAACGATATAATAATAATAATGACAGTGGAAGTTAATGTTTATTGGACACATGTGCACTTATGTTCTAATACATACCTACTCATTTCCTGTCTGTATAATTATTCATTTCCTTCTCACAATAATGATACAAGATATGTACTACTATATATTTTTTTGTATTTTACAAATGATAAAATGAAGACACAGAAAGATAAAGCCACTTTGCTAGTAAAAGGCAAAGTCTAAGCTTTTTTTTTTCTTAACAATTGTAAGGTTCTTACTCTATGCCAGAGACTGTTTTGAACACCTTCTATATATTAACACTTAAGATTCTCATAGCATGCCCATTTCACAGATTGGGAAACTGACGTGGAGTAAGGTTAAGTAAATTGTCAAGAGAACACACTAACAGTTGTAACAAGCAGCCTGATTGATGTTAAAGCCTGATGTTATATTCATTTGGCTCTATGGCCTCTGCTTGACTTTCTCTCAATGCTTACTCAAGACTGCCAGGGTTTTGTTATCTAAAAAATGACACCAATAACATTAATACCTATCTAATAGGATTGTGTTGAGGATTACCTGTGACAGTTTACGTGAAGCACTTTGCACAGGGCTCAACACATTGTAAAGGTTTAATACATGTTAATGTAGAATGCTCCAAGTGTTCACAAATTTTTACTTCTTTTGGAATTAGAATTAAGTTCAAACATTTATTTTGCACTTATTAGCTGGGTAGCTTGGGCAATGTACTTAACTTTTCTGTTACTCAGTGTGAAATGGAGGAGATAATAGTATCTTCCTCGAGGATTGCTGTGAAGATGAAATGAGACAACGCACTTAAAGAGCTGAGCTCTGTGGGTCGATTAACGTTTGCATCTATTATTAGGAGGAGTAAGGGAATGGAGTCGGGAGGGACAGAGAGTGTTTATTATGAACTTCATGGTGTCATTAAATATGGGTGACTCAGTGGGCATATCCAGGAGTGGGGGCAAGAGAACAGTTTGCCAGGACGACCTGACCTCCTGCAGGCATCTCGCACAGTTCTGGAAAGTCCAGCTTAGAGCCAGGCAGCCTGGCATTCTAGGCGACACTCTGTGTGACCTGGGCAAATTATTTAATTGCTCTAAGCCTCTGATTCCTCATCTGTGCAATGGGGATAATGTCACCGCCCTCTGGGGTTGTCATGAGGATTAACTGAGATATCGTATGTAATTCACTTGGCACGGTGCCTGGCAAATGATCGACTCCCAGTAAAAGGTAACTATCAGTGTTACTAAAAGTTGTCATGGAGGGCGCAAAACACAGCGTCATGACTTGCACAATCGTGTAGCCATTTCTGACTAATAGAAGGACTACTCCCCTGTTCCTAAGGATTTTTTACTGTGAGGTTATGCCGTTTGCTATTCCTGTTACGATCTTGGCCTTGTAGTCACAGGGTCAGGGGAACTTGAGAACTGGGGGCATACTTGGTAGAGTAGAACAAGATTTTTGAGATAGTTAAATTTAAATGTTTCCTTTAATAAATGAGAGTATTGAGGTCAAAAGGATTTAAAGGACTTGCTGAAGCTCAGAGAGCTGAGTTGTAGTCAGTAGGACCAGAACCCATGTCTCTTGATTCCCACACTTACAAATTTCCATGGGGTTAAGAAGTAGATTTCCTAAGTCATTTTAATTGTATATTGCTGCGGTGAGTGGTGCTGTAAATGCAGCCCTAATCACTTAAAAGGTTTAATACGCTGACTGAGGCATTGAGGAAAATCTGATTTAAGGAGTTTTTATTGATGAAGGATTCATAATCCCTGGAATGAAACTTCTATGTGTATGCATGCTCCTTTAAAAATTTGGTGAGAACGGGAGTAAATACCTCACTCAAGGTACATAAGAGACATGAAATACATCGCTTGAAATTACTTAACAAACTGTTTCTACATGGGAAGCTGGCATCTTGCTTCCTATTACTTTTAATTCATAGAAGGTTTTATTAATTAGGTAAATAATTCTATTTTAAAATCGTAATTTAAAAAAGGAGAATTGAGAGGATGATGTATTAGTTATCTGGACTAAAGAGGTATCATCTACCAGACAATTGCTAAGTCTATAATTTGTTTCTTGCTTGAAATGTCTCAGTTTTTACATCAATATTGCAATCATATGCCTCTTAATGTTTTGATCCATGACAGATCACATGTATGATGATGGACCCATAAGATTATAATGGAACCGAAAAACTCCTATGGCCTAGTTATGTTGTAATGCCGTAGCAGAAGGCGTTACTCATTTCGTTTGTGGTGATACTGGTGTAAACAAGCCTGCTGCATGGTCAGTCATATAAAAGTATGACACATACAATTATGTACAGTTCATAATACTTGATCATGATAATAAATGACTATGTTACTGGTTTATATATTTACTATACTATAGTTTTTATCATTACTTTTGAGTTTACTCCTTCTACTTACAAAAAAAAAGTTAATTGTAAAACAGCCTTAGGCAGGTCTTTCAGGAAGTATTCCAGAAGAAGGCATTGTTATCCTAGGAGATGACAGCTCCATACATGTTATTGCACCTGAAGAACTTACAGTGGCACAAGATGTAGAGATGGAAGACAGTGATATTGATGATCCTGACCCTGTGCAGGCCTACACTAATATGTGTGTTTGTGTCTCAGTTTAATAAAAATGCTTAAAAAGTAAAAAATCCAAAATTTTAGCAATAGTAAAAGGTATATAGAATAAGGCTATAAAATTATCTTGTACAGCTGTACACATGTTTGTGTTTTAAGCTATGTTATTACATGAGTCAAAAAGTCAAAAAAATTAAAAAGTTTATCAAATAAAAGAGTTATAGTAAGCTAAGGATAATATATTATGGAAGCAAGAAATTTAAAAAATGCATTTAGTGTAACCTAAGTGTACAATGTTTATAAAGTCTACCTTACAGAAATGTGCTAGGCCTTACCATTCCCCCACCACTCACTCACTGACTCACCCAGAGCAACTTCTAGTCCCACAGAATCCATTCTTGGTGGGTGCCCACTACAGCTGTACCATTTTTATCTGTATTTTTAGTGTATCTTTTCTATGTTTAGGCACATTTAGCTGCACAGATACTACCACTGTGTTACAATTTTGCCTACAGTATTCAGGACAGTAACATGCTGTACAGATTTGTAGCCTAGGAACAATAGGCTATACCATATAGACTAGGTGTGTAGTAAGCTATACCACCTAGGTTTGTGTAAGTACACTCTACAATGTTCTCACAATGACAAAATCGACTAACGATGTATTTCTCAGAATGTTTCCCCATAGTTAAATAACAGATGACTGTATTAAGAGGCCACAAAAAAATACTGTATATGACACAGTAAAATAACTAGTAATGTAGGGGAAGATAAGAAAAAGTTGTATTTTAAAGCCTAACTCAAAATTGCAGCCATGACCACCAATGTTTTGTTAGAGTAACCCTCCATAGTTTAAATATCATAATTGTTTAATTGACCAATATGTATTTTACACTCATAACTCAAAATATGCCTGTATTTAAAGGAAAAATTTGATAATTTGTACCATTGAGGAGTATGCAAAGAAGGAAAATCATCCTCCAAAATTAAAGTGACTTAACAACATACAAATTTATTTTTCAATCAAATAAAAGAAAGATAGACATAGGCAGTAGAGAGAGTAGCTCCAAGGTGCCACTGGGGGCCCTGACTCCTGTCATCAGTCTTACCATCTGCTTGGAGACTGGGAGCTGTTTGTTAGAACCTGTTTTTCCTCTTCTTCTATGAGTAATAAATAGAACTGTAGCTGACATGTGGCTATCCAATTAGGAATTCATTTCCCACGGCCTCCCTTGCAGCTGGATGTTGCTGTACCATGGAACTTTTACCAATGGAACGTGAACAGAAATGATATGGGCAGCCTCCTCCTTACCTTCCTAAGAGGAGATTTCTGGTCCTGGCCTTCCACATTTTTCCATTTTAGCTTTAACTGGATGATGACAGCTGATAGCTTAGAAGCTACACAACAAAGATGCAGAGTTACCAAGAGCCTCAGTCCTTGAGTGGCTGGAACAAAACTGCCCATTGCCCAGAACCCTTACTGTGACCTATAACACAAGAGAGAAGAAATCTGTTTTCCAAGTCATCAAGTCTAGACTGGCTTTGCTGTAGCACCTTAGCGTACCTTCACTAAGAACATCCTATATATGACTTACATCCTCAAAGTTGCTTTGTGGTCCGAGATGGCTGCTTGAGCCACCTGTGTATGACAGCACCAGTCCTCAGACCCATGCTGCAGGTCAGGAGGAAGGAGGAAGAAGGAATCTGAGCTCTCTCATCTGAGTCTTGTCCATCAAACAGGCTTGCTGGAAATCATCCACTTACCCTCTCATTGGGTAGAAATTTGTCACTTGGTCACATCTAGCCAAAAGAAGACTGAGAAATGCAATCTTTTAGTTTGGGGGGTAACATGCCCAGTTAAAAGTCAGAGCTCTGCTTCAAAGAAGAATATCAAGGGAAAGCAGTTTCCAGTCTGCTGTAGATGGCTTTTTCGTTTTCCAGTGAAAAGGCAAAAGACAGAGGTTCTAATAACTTCCAGTAATAGTCTTAATTATTTTACTCCAAAAAATATAAATGAGAAATAGAATTATCCTTCTTATTAGAACCTATGCTCTTCATGGTGATGCCATGCATATGTGTGTGTGTGTGTGTGTGTGTGTGTGTGTGTGTGTGTGTAAGATAGTATATGTATTTGGAGGAAGGGAGATGGCGGGGTTTGGCACTGGTGATAAAGGTGACAAGGCTTGTGCTCTAGGATAGTGCTTTCTGCCCTAAGGGGAAAATACAGTTCCTCTAGGATTCAGAGAGTGTCATCTTTCCCCCAGAGCTGGAGATGTTACAGATGTTGCAGCTTACCCTTGGGACGTGGCCTGACAAGGGTTCTTACCCAATTGATGAAATATGTTTCTGGATGACTGTTTGTAATGTCACATCACAGAGGAGTTTCTCGAGGAGATTCTCTCTTCTTCTGCAGTTTATATTGTTAAACCCTTAAATAAATTCAGTTGAGGGATTTTCTAACCAGTTTCCAGACCCATATTTAACATTGTCTTACGCAAGATGTTTGGCAGCACCCTTTTGATGTAACATAACCACTGGATGGTATGTGTGCATGCTCTGGGCAGTGGTGAGAACTTCATGTTTCCTGTTGCATGAAATGCTCTTTCTGCTATCTTTGCTGAGAGTAGTATTCATCCAAATGAACTGCATGCAAACATTCAACCTAACTTTGGTTAGTACTGGGTACGATTTATTTTAACCTCGGGTTTCGTGTACCTTTCTTTTATTAATGCAGTGATTGCTTAGGATAGGTAACTATCCTATCTAGGAGAGAGAACTGAGAAATGTGCCCATAATTATCACTTTCAAACTATCATTAAAACAGACAATAACTCTTTCATCATTTTTCATATCTAAAGGATTAAATTGATACAATATTATTACCATGCCAAAAAGTACACAATTATTCTAATAGAGGGCAGAGATCATATGTTTCTTATGAACCTATATTTCCCGATTGAATGGTAATGTTTCTTTTAGTAACAAATGAGTTCTTATACTTAATATTAGGGCAAGTGCTTGCTACAAAGTATCAGTCATAAATTCACGAGGGGAATCACTTTGGAACAGTCTTTTAAGCAATTTCTGAGCTTGTGGCTGGCCCTCTTTGGAGTGGCCAGTGACTTAGTCCCTCAAAAATGAGGATGCAATTCAGGTAGAACAGGAGCCCTGAAATTATAGCAAAGTGCTAGCAAGTATTAATAGTTGGAGTTGAGTTGAGGGGACAAGAGGAAGGCTTGTCACAAATGACTTTTTAAAGTTGGGTCTGTCACAGAAACAGCCAGTTGTCCCCTAGTATCTCCTCTCTCCTGTTTCTATGGAAGCAGAATTTTTAGCTGGGCCTCTTGTGCAGCTAAGTGTGTATGTATGATGGAATTCTAGCCAATGAGATATTAACAGGGTTTCTGTGTGCAACTTCTAGTTTGCGTTCTCAGAGGGAGAGGGTGCCTTTCCTTTCTCTTCTTCTCTTGCTGACTGGAATGTGTTAGGAGAACTGGAGCTGAGGCAACCATGATTGAGCAACAAGCTAGAAGGAGTCCAGGATCCCAGCACCACAGAACTCTATACTTGCATGACTGCTGGGACTGCAGTTGAGAGAGAAATCTACTTCTATTTTGTTCAAGACACCGCTATTTCAGGTCTATTACAAAAGCCAGACGAATATACCACAAATACAGGGGGCAAGGTCCTTCCATTGGGTCAGTCTCCAAGCCTTATGGTCCAGTACCACATGTGATTAACTTCTGGGATAATGGGACTCACTTTATGATCATCACCACCCGACACTTCCAGCTGGGGAGGCATTCCTTCTCGTTCAGTTGTAGGTCCAAAGTGAATCCTAGCCTCCACTCGTATTTTTCTACTACTAACCAGGTAAAAACCTTCCCGGGTATTTGGAGGCTGTTATTGACTGACAAAATTAGTATTAAAAGCCAATCTCCATTGTGGTGGTATTAGGAGGTGGTGCCTTCACGGGGTGATTAGGTCATGAGGAATCCACAATCATGGATGGCATTCGTGTCCTTATAAAAGAAGTTGAAGAAAGCTGCCTTGTTTTTTCTGCCATCTGAAGACACCAAAGGCACCATCTATGAGGGATGGGCCCTCACCAGACCCGGGATCTTCTGGCACCTTGATCTTGGACTTCCCAGTCTCTTGAACTGCAAGAAATACATTTCTGTTGTTTATAAATTACTAAGTCAAAGTATTTTGCTTTTGTAGCCCAAATAGATTAAAACAGAGGGAATGAGTAGATTTACAAGATAAATATTTTAAGTATTGAGTAGATTTCACAAGACCGATTTTTCCTGTCCACAACCCCTTGAGCCTCCTTCAGACTTCAGTAGAAAGTATTGACCTCTAAAATCTCAAAATCTTCAAAGAAGATGCTCTGCTCCCACTGTCATTTTTTAAAGTTTATTCTTTCTCAACCTGAGATCTTGCATAGCAAAGAACCTATTCTAGATATTTAGTGGGGTATTGGAAGCATTAGAAATCGAACTTATTTGCATCATATTTACTTGATTCCATCACGTTTATCTGATTTATCTAACTGGAAGCCCTTTTTTTTTGCATTTAGATTTTAATCTCTCTGCTTTGTTTCTTCATACAGTGAAGTGTCAGAGGCAATGTGTTGGTAGAAGAGCTCTGTCAGGAATCAGGAAACTGGAGAACTCATCCTGGGTGTGCTGTTTACCAGGATGGCTCTCTGACACTCCATTTTCCCAGTCAAGCTGGGATTTTAATATTTTCCCTCAGTGCCTCAATTTACTATTTTGTGATCAACCCTTAGGTGCATGGAGATAATGAGAAAAAAAGTGCCTTGAACATCATTAAGTCTTATATCACTGTAGGTTAGAAGGAGTCTCCATGAATTTGTGCTGGCAGTCTTCTGGTGAAGGAGGATTGTTAATTTTTAGTCAGAAATGTGAACTTGCATTCATGCCAACAGATGCTCTCAGCAAGTTTCTCAATAATTTATATACTTGTACCCTTTTCTGTAGACAATCACCTCTTCTCTTCCCCCACCTCCCCCCGCCTGCAATAGCTATCTAGATATCTAGATAATTTCTTTTAAGTTACCTCTTAGTTTTGACTATAGAAGATGATTTTATAGATTCAGGTCTTAGGACATATAAGTGTTTACCCAATGGCACATAAAAAATGTTTTGGTCATTTCTGGATTTAAGTATAGTTATTCTCCTTTGAAAGCAAACACAAGTTCCCCTTGGATAAAGGAGTTAGTGTTGGTTGCTCCTTCCTCTCTGCTTCCTCACTTTCTATTTTCCTTTTTTCACAGCACTTGCTACACAGTATTGTCATAATGGGGTCACAGTGAAGAGCAGCAGGTACTGAGTCTCGCCAACTGTTGCACCCCAGGCCTTGGCACCATGCCAGGCATATAGCAGTTTCTTATTCCACACATGTTGAATGAATGAATGAGCAAATGTGAAGGATAAATTTTCTATCTGGGACCGGCAGTGTGGCAGTAATACAGTACAGATTAGTGTTCAGATTGGTTGGTGATTGAATGACACTGAGTCAGTCTTGCCCATGTCACTGAAACTGAGACCTCAGAAGTTTAGCTTGATAGAATAGACATGGGTTAGAGGAAATGTTACTGATGTTGGAGCAGGAAATACAGCAGGGAAAACAGAAGTAAATGTCTGTGGAAAGGAGCTGGGGAGCTTGAAACAGGTCTGGTGCTGTGTCAAGCTTACTGCTGCAGCTCTGGGAAATATCTTGTTCAGAACCATACACTTCAGGCTCTGTAAATAAATCACTGAGAATTATTTATTCCTGCTGTGTCTTTAGCCTTTTTTTTTTTTGCCATCATATAGGAAGAGTGGATTCCTTTAGAATATGACATTCGTATCTTTCTCTTCTCAGACATTTGAACAAGTAATCATCTATCTCAGAAGCATTACTGGTTTTTTTTAGCCAGACAAAACTGAAAATATCTTATCTATTACAAATTGCTTTCAGGATAATAATGGTGTTCCGTAACTTTATTTGATGACTCTTCACAGTAAGTAGACAAAGAATTTTTACATGCCAGGTCATTAAACCCCTCCCTCCGCCCCCCAGTAAGGATCTCTGTAGGTACATAAAAGTAAACAATTAAGGGAAATTTTCATTAAGAATAATGTCTAATAGAATTAGAGAGAACCTACTTTTTGCTACTTTAATTCCATGCTCCCCTCCCCCAGCTTCAACAATGTCACTAGGTTGAGGAACAGAAGGAGAAAAAGATTAATCATTAGTAAAAACACACACTTCTTCCTCTCCCCCGGCCTCCTGAAATTTGAGTGAGTCAAAAATCTGTAACATTTAATCAGAGGAGTTGATTTTTTCCCATTCATGTACAATCCCCCCCTTCCTCTCTCTGTTGCCTTTTGAAGGGGGAAGGTGATTTTTTTGGCTTCACTCACGTCTAGTCAACCTTTATCCTCTCCCTTCTCCCTTTTCAATCTCTAGGGTGTATTTTGGAGAAAACCTTCCCCCATCCCTCCCTTTCTGGCATTCATTATTTTCTTTACTTTTAGATACTAATGGTTTCAAAACCAATCTCAGCACATGACTCAGTTATTTTAGAAAGGACTGTACTATGTCTTTTTAGATCCTTTTCAGGCCTCACAAGCAAACTTCCAAATGTAGGCTAAGGATGTGTTCCTTTCTTTATACGTTTTCCTGTACCAATTGTTCAGTAGCTGGTTAGCTGGCCAAAAACGTTTATTCTAATAAGGGCATCAAAGTGGCTTTCTCCCCATCCCTTACTCCCTCCTTTTCTTTGTTCCTTCCTTTCCCTTTTCCTTCCCTCCCTTTCTCTCTTTCTTCTTTCTTCTCTGGTTTTACTGTCTTCTCTTAGATTCTCAGAACTTGGATTAGGTGCTAAGAATAAAAAAAAAAAAAAAGATGATAAGATAAAATCCCAGCCCTCAGGGAACTCACAATTATCAATTAACTGCGAATTCCCTTGCAATGGAACAAGTGCCCTAAAAGAGGGGTGGAATGGTGCCCAGGAAGGAAGACGAGAGAAAGCCCTACTGCCAGAGGTGGAAATGGGAGGGGCCCTAAAGGAGGAAGGAGCATGCAGATTTCACAGGGGTGGGATGAGACAGACAGGCACATAGAGGAAGCAGCAGATTCAGAGATAAAAATAAATGAGAAGTTTAGGGCAATGCAGACTGGAATAACTATGGAGATGAGTCAGAGATGAGAACAGAAAGGTCTTGAAAAGCCTGCTTAGGGTTTGGACTTTTGACTGTAGGCACTGGAGCCGTTGATGATTTTGTGGAATAGAGGGATCTACCTGGATGGAGTTAGAACAGAGGGGAGCAGTGAAGAGAAGAAACATAGGGAGACAAAATAAAAATATTGTGATAGTCTAGGTAAGCAATTATAAAGGACTGAACTAAGGCAATGGGCAAAGGCTGAAACTGAGGAGATGAACCTGAGGCCTATTTGGAGGTGCACTGGACAGGACATAATGGATGATTAGGTATGGGGTCGAGGGAGGCGGACGAGCCTCCAAGTCTAGCCAGCTTTCTGTTTCCTGACCTGGTGCTGTTCATTGAGATAGGTAACACTGAAGTGGGAGAGGTTTTGAGGGAGGAAAGATGATGAATTCTTGGCACTAATTCAGACTGTATCATTAAGCTAATGAACCGTCTTGCCAGTAGAAGCTGCTGCTAGAAAGAAGAACCAGGAAAGGCAGTTACATCAACACAGCTCTTCTGATACATTGCTAGGGAGAAACTTCAGAACTCTAATGGAAAATACATGGATTAGAAATCAAAGAAGTGATTATTTTGAAAAAAAATTGCAAAATACATATATAGCCAGTACTTTGCATGAAGGTGAAAATATTGATTAGGCATTAGGGTTGAAATAACATTAAGGATGAATTTTATTAGTATATTTCTAAAACATTTCTGGGAGACTAGGGAGCTCTATGCCTTACCTCCTATAAATTAAACTGTACATTATATGCCCCATTTTTGTCTTGTAGTCTCTATCGCTGGAAAGCAGCTCAGCCATGTAATCTTTAAACTTTGTTTCTATGATAAAGAGAGCTCTTCATTTACAAAATATTTTGTGATCATTAAACTGCAGAAAAATGGCTAGCATTGTTAAATGGTCAATAGCTGAGGACCTATAAAATACTTTAAAAAGCCTCAAAGCATTTGTGCACTGCACCTCTAGGGCTACATGCTGCCTAGAGAAATTATCTAACTAATTTGGCATCTCTCCAGAAGACTGGTTACCAAACTGCATTGGGTTCATGCTGAACTAGCAGTTATTTCACAAGGATTTTCACTAGTGCTTATCTGCATGTGTGGAATTCCTGTTCAGAGGTCGCTTTTCTGAGCTGGTTAGTTGAGCCAGACTGCAAATTGACTCTGTTTGGTGTGAACAGAAACCTATTTACAATGCAGGTCTCTCAAGCCAATTTTCTGGCTAAATTTCATCCATTAATTTTTTTCTATTCTTATATTTAAAAAAGTGTCTATAGGGCATTTCCCTTTTTCCACTTCAAATTGTAAAGTGGTGATGTGCCTTGAAATCTTGGGAAAGTTTAAATTTTCTTCTAGAAATTAATCATAAGATCATTTATCTTTAATTTTAAAGTTGTTATTAATTAATTTATTTATTTTAGAGATGGGATCTTGCTATATTGCCCAGGCTGAACTCAAACTCCTGGACTCAAGCATCCTTCCTTACCACTGTTTTTAATTAATTCATAAATATAAAAAGAAGTACTAAAAATTCATTTATATGCCTAAGACAAATGGATTTATCAGAATTATGATTTTAAGTGTTGGTAAATTAGGTCAGATTTTTTTTTTCTTGTGATGGAATCTCACTCTGTCGCCCAGGCTGGAGCACAATGGCGCGATCTCGGCTCACTGCAAGCTCCGTCTCCCGGGTTCACGCCATTCTCCTGCCTCAGCCTCCCGAGTAGCTGGGACTATAGGCGCCCGCCATCTTGCCCAGATAATTTTTTTTTTTTTTCAGTAGAGACGGGGTTTCACCGTGTTAGCCAGGATGATCTCGATCTCCTGACCTCGTGATCCGCCCGCCTCGGCCTCCCAAAGTGCTGGGATTACAGGCGTGAGCCACCGCGCCGTTCAGGTCAGATTTCTAAAATTTGTGTTCATGGAGTTTCGCTGTTGTTGTTAAGGGACCTACTTTTATGCTGGTCGTTAATATGAATTAAATATTACTTCCTCATAGAAACCCTAATGATTTTTCTTTTGGTCAAACATAGACCCAGGTTTGTTTCTTAGACTATGCTATTAATTTTGTGTCATCACAGAAAGTAGCCCAGTCTTATTTTGAGATTGGTTTATTTTCCCTGGACATTTGGGATGAATAGCTCAGCATAACAGATTATTCTATATACTTTAGTTTCAAGCATTTAAAGTGGAATCCAAGTTTTAGCATCAGGAACCAATTAAATGATAGTTAAATCTGACTGAAAAATTAATGGTCCAGAACAGAAACTGTGTAGCTTTTTTTTTTTTTTTTTTCTTTTCAGTACTTCTGTTTTGAATAAAAATCTGGATGCTTCCCAGTAAAACACAAAGCGTCATTTAAAAAAAAAAAGCAGTTGAATATAAATAAATCTACACCCAGGCTTAAAAATCATTTAATGATGATTGTGCTCTTAGTCTGCTATTAAACACAAGGTGTTTATCAGCCTTCATGGGCTGCTAAGACTTTGGCTACAAAACACATAGCACTGTGGGGCAATGTAGGATCGCAGTGCTACTGTGCCTCATTAGAGTGAGTATGGTTTGCTCCTTAAAGTGATTATTCTATAGTCAAATCATCTAGTATGATTGTGGTAGCATCTGATTTGTGCCATAGACATCAATCAGATTCATGCTAATATTTTGTACTAATGATTAATATAACAGCAGAGAAAAGTGTTGATGTTCAGCCCACTGACTTAAACCTTACTAATGGGCCTTGACAGAACATAGTGGCCTTAGATTTTGTGAGAGTAGAAGGGGTTCAGGCTTGAACATTTGGCTGCCACTTCAAGCACCTTACACAGAAAGTCAGTATAGTACCTTTAATCCGGCTCTAATTCAAACCTATCAGTAATCACTTAGCCTGCTGTACTTATTCTGTCAGTCTTTTTGCCAAAAAAGATTTCATGGGTAGCAGTATCAGAAGCATTTTTGTAATTAAATTATTGTCGCTTTACTGGAAAATCTTCTTACATTTGCAAAGGGTGAATGTGTTCTTATTTCCCCGACTCCCTACTTGACTTGTAGTTTACGAAGGCACTTTCGGCTGTGTGTGTTTCCAGCCTAATGGCCTCCTTACCACAATATTCATTTTGGTTGGGTTACTCCAGCCATCATTTTCCAGAGACAGTCAAAATCCCTCAATGATGACAGAAGTCATTTGATCATGGGGAACAAGGAATAAAAAGAGCAACAATAATTTCTTTGGGACCATTTTGTGGGTTTTTAAGAGAAGAAATTCTGTGATAAGTTAGACTCTGTGCTTCTAACTTGGGTCACAGCATCTTAACATTCTTCCTGCGGGAACTAAAGAGCATACTTTACAATATGAAAAGTAGCGTTTCGTAGACTGCCACTTCCTTCTCTGAGTTCTGGTGTATCTTATCACTTCTCACAAATAGGATTGCCATTCGCCACTTATATGTCTGCCTCTTTCATGGCATCTTAACTTCTTTGAGGCCTGTGACATTAGTTACATGGTTACGCAGTTGTTAGCGATGACTGCCTGGCCCATAGCAGGCACTCATTGTATGATTGCTGCATGAGTGGATAAAAATACTCATTCTGTTCCTGGGCCAGATCTATTTCTTGTTTTCCTCAGTTTTGCCCTATGCCTCGGGGAAACTGACCCCAGCAGCGTGCATTTCTCAGGCTCCCACACATCGGGCATTAGGAAGCAATGGCAGGAGACAGAAGGGAAGGAAGAAGGGAAAATCTAGGGTATTCCTCTGCTCCATCTGCATTGGGGCAGGGAGGGGGTGGTGCACAACCTTTGTGACCTAAGCTCACGCTGGATAGGCTGCAGTGATTGCAACTTCTTTTGGGTGACACCATTCACTGGGCTCTGATAGTAGTGCTTCTGCCCTTATTCCTCCAGCACTGGGAGTGGCTCCCTCCTCTTACTAATTTCTGGCTTTCTTCACTTTCCCTAGTTGGGTTTCTCAGCAATTTTATCACCTGTGTAACCCGTTCCTTGCACCAAATTCCTTCTGTTTGGAATACTTATAGTCTGTTCAGTGTTGTATTGTCATAAAGTGTTGAAATTACACCTCTCAACCTTAACTCTTTTTAATAAAGAAGGACTTGCCATGTACTTTAGGAGAACGTGGTTGCCTGGGATCTTTGCTCACACTGCAGAGTCTCCAAAGTAGACCTACACTGAGGGGAGAATCAGAGGTTCCTTTGGGGATCTTATGCCTGCCCTTTCTGGAAATACCTAATCCTTACATATTGTGATAATATTCTTGCTTTTGTCCTCTATTTGGAATTATTGCAGCATATTTTTAGCATGTTCTTATGATATTAGGGGATAGCCTTCCTCCCTAATGTGAAGGGGCAGCCCCCATCTGCCTTAGTAAGTTGCCGTAGTAGGGCTATAGATTCCCAGAACAACTGAGAGCGACTCATAGACAGAGAAAAGACAGGCTTCTGTCACTGGCAGTTTGTCCAGGGTCTGGAGGTGGGAAAGGCCTAGATCGGTTTTAATTGTATGTAATTTCTTTAAAAATTTCTATCATACCCTACCTAGTTGGATAGCTCTTGGAATAAGCATATGGAGTGGTGAAATTCCCCTAGATAGCACCCCCAAATTCTGGCACTTTAAAATTCTTTGTAAACTTTCACAATGAGCTGAAAGTTAATTCAAACTCACATGGATTCTATGCCTCCCTTTTCTCATCTTTGTAGCCCTTCTTTATACTTCACCAGGGGATGGGAAGAGAAAGGAATCTGGCTGACATCAAATTATGAATATTGGTTTAAGTTCTTAACAAGCTTGCATTTCACATGAACAGCTAACCCACAAAAGCCACTGAATTTTCCAAGGGGTTAGTTTCAAATCTACAAGAATGAGGGATTTCAGCACAGCCCTCTGTCTTACTTTCTTCCATGGATTTGGCCATGCAGTCAGGCAATGGTAGAGTGGTTAGCTGTCTATTGTCGGGAAAGGAGTCCTGCATTAGAGGACTCCTTAATAAAACTCCTTAATAAAACGTGAAATTTTAGTACCAAGTCTGATTTTTATCATTCATAATCCTGTGTTTATTCAGGACATTCAAATGCTTTTGGGGAGAAAACTGTTATCTGTGTGGGTTTAATTGGGCTAAATGATAAAAAAAAAAATTTACCTTACTGAACTAAATACTTATTTCCACAAGAATTTCAGAACTTTAGATCTAGAAGGGATGTAAAACAATCTTCTGATTCCATCTTTTTATTTTTTCAGGTAAGAAAATTCAGACTCAGACCTATGTTAAGAACAGCTGGCTTATAGCAGAATAGAGATTAAAATCTAGAATGATTTTCATCTTGCTACCTTTAAATAAAAACTTGTTACTTTCAGTTTACGCACCTTAGCTCTCAAGCCTGATTTTCTTTCCTGTATCTTGACCTTAAACGTATCAGGTCTGGCCCAGATTCTTTATGGGAGACAATAAAAAATGAAGAGTGCACACAGAGCACACAGGGCTTGAAGACTTGTTACGGGGCAAGGATGTGCTTGACAGGGAAGCAGGGAAGAAGTAGCAAGGCAACCGGGAGCACTTTTGAATTTCCTCTCTTTGCCAGGCATGAGAAGAACACTTGGTGTGCACTTTGGGGGGTGCTGAGATGGGATCAACAAAGGTGGAGTGTGCAAAAGATGAGAGACGCTAGTCTGTGTGGAAACGAAGAATAGAATTATTGCTCTGAAGGATTATGGCTGTGTTTAATAGGAATAACCAAACCAAACAATGATCACATTTGTTGTCCTTCACCTTGTCAAATAGTAATTTAGGAGCTAAGGAAGTATATTACCTCTGAATTTGCTACAACATCCTTTTCTGCCCACCTTCTCCAGAACTTAGTATTAGAACAATAGACACATGAAAGCTCCAGTTTGCTTAAACAATAGCATCTCTATTTAAATATCTATTCACTAAAGTGATAAATCTTCTCATTTGGGAAAGGTAATTTCTTATAAGTACGAGGAAACAAACAAGTATTTGGAATATGAGCTACTGCTATTATTTCAGAGTAAATAATTCTTTTTTGTTTTCATTTTTTTTTTTAACATTTTTAACCTAGAATATTACTGCACTATACAGTGAACGTTTATGGTTAAATTTCCCATGACTTTCTATGCTATAGGCCTCGATTAGGTATTCTGTTCTCATTCAATAAAAGCTTTTCACTGAAAATAAATGTCATTATGTTGTAATGAGTTTCAGTATCTACTGACCTTACTTGGATTTTGGAGGGTGAGTTGGCTATGAGCAATTCAGCACCTCTTTATCCTTCCCTTGAGACACTAATTACTCATTAAATTTTCTTTTTATCCTTTTTGCTATATTTCAAAAATGCCAAAGATAAAGATTTTTGAAAAATGAGAAACTGGTGGAAATGTCTGTGTTTCTTTTAACTTAAAAATATAGATAGCCAAGTGAGAAAAATATAATGCAAACTTTTGGGTCTTTATTTTAGCTGGTTATAACTAGATCTGACTGAAATTGGGTATTCTGGGTTTCATCCTGAAGCAAATTTCTATAGTTGAGTTATAAGCCCCTGAAAAACGAGGTTTATGATGAAAATGTTGAAAGACCCTCAACTTTAGGACTAGGCACAACTATAATTTTACAGGCATTAGGCACCTAAAATAACTTTGTATGAAGATTACTCTGGGATTTGTCCCCCGTTTTGTAGAAAATGCTTAATGTTGAACTATATTTTATGCACACAAAAAGACTTATTTCATAAGACAAGGAGCTCAGGGATTTTCATTCCAATATTCAACAATACTATTACTAAAGGGCTCTCTCCTTCTACTCTCATAATTGAGTGATCTTAAGTGATATTTAAAAGAAAATATCATTCCACTAAACTTACATGTAAAGATGATATGTGGCAGAGCAATTTAAAATTTCAAGTAGAATATAGTCCAGCAATGTATTTGGTATGTCATGAAACTGAATGGATGGATCATAATAATGTCTTAATATTCTATTCTGTAGCAACAAAGAAAATGAGTGTTTAGTTTTGCTTGTGTAGAGCAATAGCTGAAGTGCTTATATCTGAGTCTGCAGTGCAATAAACACATTTTTTGTCTAATGAAAAGTCCCTAACACTAGAAAATCCTTGCCTGTCTTTTGTTTCTTTTTTTTTTGGCTTTGTTGGTTTGTTTGTTTGTTTTTCAGAGAATAAGGAATGCTTAAAACAATAACAAATAGGAATGTTTAGATTTGACATAACTTTCTTGGTGATTTAGGCCCGGCTAATTTTTGTATGTTAGTACAGATGGTGTTTCACCATTTTGGCCAGGCTGGTCTTGAACTCCTGACCTCAAGTGATTGGCCCACCTCAACCTCCCAAAGTGTTGGGATTACAGGTGTGAGCCAATGTGCCTGGCCTGAAATGTATATTTTTAAAGTGCTTTTTTTCCTGTTATGTTTTTTCTTCTCCTTTTAGGAATCTACTTATACACATCAAACTCTTTGAGATTGACCCATGGCTTCTGAATTAAAAACAACTGTATTTTCTGTTTGTGTTTCACTTTGGATAGTTACTATTTACCTATCTTTAATTCTTTACTCTGTTGTGTTTGCCGGTAAAACTGACAAATGAATTTCTCCTCTTCCATATTGTGTTTTTAATTTCTATAATTTGCATTTGGCTCTTCTTTATAGTTTCAATCTCTCTGCTGAAAATCCTAATTTATTGAGACATGTTTTCCATTTTTTCTCTTGATCCTTTAACATATTAATTATGATCTCAAAAATGTCCTTGTCTGATCATTCTAATAGCTAAATCATCTCTGGATCTGGTTCTGTTGTCTAATCTTGACAAGGTTTTTCTTTTTTTTGGTTGTTTTTCATTTTTTCATTTTGTTCATTTCATTTGTTTTTCATTTTGTGCAAAGTAGATTGTATTTTTTAAAAATTCTATATTGACAAATTATAGTTGTATGTATTTATATAAATGGTGTTATGACTTGAATACAATGTCGCATGCTTAAATTAAGCAATACATATGTTAATCTAAGTAATACTATAAACTAAGTAATACATATGTTAAACTAATTATTGTTAGTTTAAACTAATTAACATATGTATTACTTCAAATATTTAACTGTTTTTGTGATGAGAACATTAGAAATTTATTCTCTTAGTGATATGGAAAGGTACAGTATGCAATTATTAGCTATGTTCAGCATGCTGTACTATTGATCTAAAAAAAATCAAACTCATTCCTCTTATCTACTGAGACGTTTTATCCTTTGACTATCATCTCCGGATTTGTATCCTTTGACTATCATCTCCTGATTGCCCCCAACCTCCTGCCTCTGGTAACCACCATTCTACCCTCTGCTTCTATGAGTTCAGTTGTTTTAGATTTCACATATAAGTGAGAACATGCAGTATTTATCTTTTGATGTATGGCTTATTTCACTTAACATAATGTTCTCTAATTCTACCCATGTTGTGGCAAACAACAGGATTTCTTTCTTTTTAAAGGTTGAATAGTATTTCATTTTGTGTATATACCACACCTTCTTTATCCATTTATTCCTTGATGGACACTTAGGTTGATTCCATAATTTGGCTATTGTGAATAATGCTGCAATGAACATGGGGATATAGGCAGGCATCTCTTCAACACATTGATTTTTAAATCTTTTGGGTATTGGAAATGGTATTACTAAATGATGTGGTAATTCTATTTTTAGTTTTTTGAGGAACCTCCATACCATGTTCCATGTTTGTATTAATTTACATTCCCACCAACAGTGTACAAGGATTCCCTTTCCTCCAAATCCTCACTAACACCTGTCTTTTGCTGTTTTTACAGTAGCCATTCTAGCAGTTGTGAGATGATATCTCATCGTGGTTTTAATTTGCATCTCTTTAATAATTAGTGATGTTGAGCATTTTTTCATATATCTGAAGTCATTTGTATGTCGTCTTTTGAGAAATGGCTCTTTAGATCCTTTGACCATTTCTCAATTGTGTAATTTGTTTTCTTTCTATAGAGTTGTTTGAGTTCCTTATATATTTTATATATTAATCCATTTTATATATTAATCCTTATATATTTTATATATTAATCCATTATTAGATGTATGGCTTGCAGATATTTTCTCCAAATCCATAGGTTGTCTCTTCACTCTGTTGTTTCCTTTGATGTGCAGAAGCTTTTTATTTTTAATGTAATCCCATTTGTCTATCTTTGCTTTTGTTGCCTAACTTTTGGGGTCAAACCTAAAAAATAATCACCGAGATCAATGTTGTGTAGTTTCTCCCCTATGTTTTTTTTTCCAGTAATTTTACAGTTTTAGATCTTACATTTATGTCTTTAATCTATTTTGAGTTCGTTTTTGTATGTGGTGTAAAATAAGGGTCCAATTTCATTATTTTCCCTATAGATATCCAGTTTTCCCAACCCTATTTATTGAAGTGACTATCTTTTTCCAATTGGATATTCTTGGCACTTTTGTTGAAAATCAGTAGACCACGAATGCATGGGTTCTTTTCTGGATTCTGTATAGTGTCCCATTGGCTGCTATGTCTATTTTTATGCCAGTACCATGCTGTTTGAATTACTATTGATTTGTAGTATAGTTTGCAATCAAGTAGTGTGATGGCTCCAGCTATTTTCTTTTTGGTAATAATTAACTTAGCTATTTCTAATTTTTTTGAGAGGTTTCATAAGAATTTTAAAAGCTTTTTGTACATCTGTGAGAAGTGACATTAAAATTTTGATAGAATTTGCTTTGAATCTGTAGATCACTTTGGGTAGTATGGACATTTTAACAATACTAATCCTTCCAATACATGAACATGAGATATCTTTTTATTTATGTATGTTTTCTTGAATTTCTTTTGTTAATGTTTTATAGTTTTCAGTGACAGGTCTTTCACTTCCTAGGTTAAATTTATTCCTAAGTACATCTTTTTTTGCAGAGATTGTAAATAAGACGGTTCTCTTGATTTGTTTTTCAGAAACTTCATTGTTAGTGTAGAGAAACACTACTGATTTTTGTCTTGATTTTGTACCCTGCAACTTTTCCGAATTTATCAGTTCTTTTTTTTTTCTTTTTAATAGAATCTTTAGTTTTTTTAATATATATAAGATAACGTGGTCTGAAAATAAGGATAATTTAACTTCTCCCTTTTTTATTCCCCTGCCTTATTGCCCTGGCTGGGAACTCCAGTACCATGTTGAGTAGAAGTGGTAGAAATGGGCATCTTTGTCTTGTTCCAGGTCTTAGAGAAACAGCTTTCAACTTTTCTCCATTGAATATGATGGTAGCTATGAACTTGTCATATGTGACCTTTATTGTATTGAGGTACATTTCTTCCATACCTAATTTTTTGAGAGTTTTTTTTTAATCATAAAAGGATATTGAATTTTGTCAAATGCTTTTCTGTCTCTAGTGAGATAATATGATTTTTATCCTTCATTCTATTTATGTAGTATATTACATTTATAGATTTGTGTATGTCAAGCCATCTTTGCATCCTAGGAATTAGTCCCAATTGATTGTAGTGAATAATTCTTTCAATGTGTTGCTGAATTCAGTTTGCTAGTATTTTGGTGAGAGCTTTTGCGTCTAGATTTATCAAGGATGTTGACCTGTAGTTTTCTTTTCTTGTGATGTCCTTTTCTAGCTTTGGTATCAGGATAATGCTGGTCTTGTAAAAGGAGTTTGGAAGTATTTCCTCCTCTTTGATATTTTGGAATAATTTGTGGAGAATTGGTATTAGGTCTTTAAATGTTTGATAGAATTCAGTAGTGAAGCCATCAGGTCCTGAGCTTTTTTTTTTGATGGAAGACTTTTTATTACAGCTTCAATCTCCTCTTGTTATTTGTCTGTTTGGATTTTTATATTTCTTTGTGATTCAGCCTTGATTAGTTGCATGTGTCTAGAAATGTATTCATTTCTTCTAGATAATCTAATTTTTTGGCACGTAATTATTCATAATAGTTTCTTGTGATCCCTTCATTTCCATGATGTCAGTTGTAATGTCTCTTCTTTCATTTCCGATTTTGTTTATTTGAGTCTTTTCTCTTTTTTTCTTGGTTAGTCTAGCTAAAGATTTGTTGATTTTGTTTATCTTTTCAAAAAAACCCACTCGGTTTCATTGATCTTTTGTATTGCTTTTCTAGTATCAATTACATTTATTTCTGCTCCAATCTTTATTATTCCATTTCTTTTGCTAACATCTAACAATTACTTTTTTGGTCTGGTAATTTTTTTGTTGACTGTGAGGCTTTTTAAAATTTTTAGACCAGTAGAGTCTGAAGTAAGTAGAATTAACTCCTAGAAATGGTCTCCTCTTTTTTTCAGGCTGTTAATGTAGGGAAGTTGAGCCAATCTAGTTAGTAGCTGAACTGGGATTTTTGTTGCTAACATTACCTTTGTGCACCACAGGCTGCAGCTTCTTCTAGCTCTGGGTGCTTCTAACTTGTGCTTACTTTGATAACTAAAGCACAGGAAGGTTTTTCTATATTCTTGCTCCACTCTCAGCTTTCAGCAAACCCTAAATATCTATGCATAAACAGGGGTTCTTTATGCTCTTGTCCCTCTCTCAGTTGCATATTACTATGTACAAAGCTTATGGTAGGGAAAGTGGAGATTTTCTTTGTTCCCTGGTCTCAGTCTCAGTCTTAGTTAGGCCCTATGTTCTTGGTCCTCTGTGAAGAGGGCTTTATCAGCATTCCTGCCTTTCCCTAACATAGTAGCCATATCTTGCCTTGCATCTGTCAAAGGTCTTGAATAGGAGAGAGAGTCTTGGTTCCTCCTCAGTAGTAGAAGGTCCCTGCCTTCTATTAGTATAGTTGAATAGATTTCCTATTGCCTCCCTACTCCAATGGGCTAATGGATTTTGCTGCTAGTTCTCTTTCAGTAGCTGATGGCTTTGCCTGGAAGTGGAGGTGTACAGTTTCTTATCCTCTCCTAACAGCCTCTCACTCAGATGACTTTTGTGTCTACCATCTCCCAGAAGCAGTGGATCTTTGCCTGGGTGGGAGACTTTTCTGCTTCTCTCCCAGAGGCAAAAGGCTTTTGCTTCATCTGAGAGCAGGATCAGAAATGCTGATAGGGTTTCATCCCTATACTTCACCAAGGGGGAAGAAAGGGCTGACTCAGATCTCTTGTCATGTTCCAATCTTTCTTGTGAGCAACCAGTAGAGACTCATGGAAAACAACCAAAGAATGCATGTGGATTTCCCATGGTTTTGATCTGCCAAGCAGTCTGAATTGTCCAAGCACACACCTGGCTTTTGTAAAAAAAGTTTTGCAGTTTTCTTCTTACCCACTTTTACATTGGCAGATTCTTCCTCACTCTTCCAAAGATGGAACAGTTCATTATCCCGTTTATTTTCAGAAGGGCTTATTGTTCTTTGGAATTTAATTTTAGTTTGCCTGACTTATTTTGTAACTCTATGATTTTAGCTCTGATGGGCTTAAGAAGAGTGATATTTTTGTAGATTAACTGCCTTTTTCCTTGTTGTAAGGGTAAGAGTGATGTACTCTTGTGATGTTTTCAATCCTAAGAGTAGCAGAACTCCATGTAATATGATTATATGGAGTATGTGAGTGTGGCCTAGGAGCCAGCTTTCTCAACAAACATAAAATACCAATATAAAAAAACGGAGATTCCCTAAAGGAGATTCCAAAGTGGCCGAATAGGAACAGCTCCAGTCTACAGCTCCCAGCGTGAGCGACGCAGAAGATGGGTGACTTCTGCATTTCCAACTGAGGTACTGAGTTCATCTCACTGGGGCTTGTTGGACAGTGGGTGCAGCCCACCGAGCATGAGCAGAAGCCAGGGGGGCATCACTTCACACGGGAAGTGCAAGGGGTTGGGGAATTCCCTTTCCTAGCCAAGGGAAGTTGTGACAGACGGTACCTGGAAAATTGGGGCACTCCCACCCTAACACTGCACTTTTCCAATGGTCTCAGCAAATGGCACACCAGGAGATTGTATCCTGCACCTGGCTTGGAGGGTCCCACACCCATGGAGCCTTGCTCACTGCTAGCGCAGCAGTCTGAGATCGAACTGCAAGGTAGCAGCGAGGCTTGGGGAGGGGCATCTGCCATTGCTCAGGCTTTAGTAGGTAAATAAAGTGGCTGGGAAGCTCAAACTGGGTGGAGCCCACCGCAGCTCAAGGAGGCCTGCCTGCTTCTGTAGACTCCACCTCTTGGTGGGAGGCGGGTGGGTGGGGCATAGCTGAACAAAAGGGAGCAGAAACTTTTGCAGACTTAAAGGTCCATATCTGACAGCTTTGAAGAGAGCAGTGGTTCTTCCAGCATGGAGGTGGAGATCTGAGAATGGACAGACTGCCTCCTCAAGTGGGTCCTGACCCCCCAGTAGCCTAACTGGGAGGCATCTCCTAATAGGGGCCGACTGACACCTCATATGGCTGGGTGCCCCTCTGAGACGAAGCTTCCAGAGGAAGGATCAGTTATCAACATTTTCCGTTCTGCAATATTTGCTGTTCTGCAGCCTCTGCTGGTGATACCCAGGCAAACATGGTCTGGAGTGGACCTCCAGCAAACTCCAACAGACCTGAAGCTGAGAGTCCTGACTGTTAGAAGGAAAACTAACATACAGAAAGGACATCCATACCAAAACCCCATCTGTACATCACCATCATCAAAGACCAAAGGTAGACAAAACCACAAAGATGGAGAGAAACCAGAGCAGAAAAGGTGAAAATTCTAAAAATCAGAGCATCTCTTCTACTCCAAGGGAATGCAGCTCCTCGCCAGCAGCAGAACAAAGCTGGATGGAGAATGACTTTGATGAGTTGAGAAAAGAAGGCTTCAGATGATAGGTAATAACAAACTTCTCTGAGCTAAAGGGGGATGTTCGAACCTATCGCAAAGAAACTAAAAACCTTGAAAAAAGATTAGACGAATGGCTAACTAGAATAAACAGTGTAGAGAAGACCTTAAATGATCTGATGGAGCTGAAAACTACGGCATGCTAATACTAATGCTAATCAAAATTAAAAACAGGTGTGAGTATGTTAATTTCAAATAGAGCAAACTTTAGATCAATAGAAGGCTTTGGATATAAAGAGGTTACTTAATGATAGGTTGATTCCATAAGAAGACGTAAAAATTCTTAACGGGTATGTCCATAAAAACAGAGTATCAAAATACATGAGGCAAAAACTGATAGAAATGCAAGTAAAAATAAAATAAGTCCACTATACAGGTAGAGATTTCAGTACTCCTCTATCTAAAATAGACAGTTCCAACAGGCAGACAATTGCTAAGGATATGGTTGAACTCAACAATATCATCCATCAACTGGATATAATTGCCATTTGTAGACTACTTCAAGCAAAAACAGAAGAATACATATTCTCAAACTCATATGGAATCTTCACAAGATAGACCACATTCTGGGCCATAATATACATCTTAACCAATTTTAAAGAATATAAATTATGCAATGTCTGCTCTCAGACCATAGTGGAATTAAGCTACAATCCAATAAGAGAAAGAAAACTAAAAAATACCAAAAAACAAAACAAAACAAAAAAACCTTGGAGATTAAACAACATACTTCTAAATGACATAGGAATCAATGAAGAAATATTTTTACAAATTTAAAAATATTTTAAACAAAATTAAAATGAAAATATACTAAAATCTGTGGAATACAGTGAAAGCAGTGCTTACAGGGAAATTTACAGCACTGAATGCATGTAATACAAAAGAAGACCAAATATCAATAATCAAAGCTTCCTTCTTAAGAAACTAAAAGAAGAACAGCAATTTAAACCCAAAGTAAGCAGAAGAAAAAAACTCAAAGTAAAATTCAGTGGAAACAAAGACATAAAATCAATAGACAAAAGAAATAAAACCTAAAACTAGTTATTAGAGAAACTCAATAAAACTGATAAGTCTCTATCGAGGCTAGGAAAACCAATGAAGGACAAAAATTACTAATATGAGAAATGAAATATATGACATCACTACAGATGCCATAGACATTAAAAGTATAATAAAAGAATACTATGAACAACATTATGTTCACAGATTTGATAACCTAAATTGAGTGGACCAATTTTTTGAAAGCCACAATCTGCCAAAACTCACATAAAAAGAAATAAGTGAGATTAATAGGCCTATATTGATTATAGAATTTGAATTAATAATTAATAACTTATCAAACAAGAAACACCAGAACCAGATGAGTTCACTGGTCAATTATATATCAAAATGTTAAGAGGGATATGCAATTTTCTCTGCAGTATCCTCCAGAAAACAGACGCAGAGGGACTACTTTCTATCTCATCCTATTAGTTCAGTATTACCCTAATTCAAAACCTTATATTATAAGAAAGTAAAACAACAGATCAATATCTTTCATGATAATTGACATAAAACTTTTCAACAAAATATTAGGCAATCTGATTCAACAGTGTATAAAAATAATTATACATGACCAAGTGACATTTATCTCAGATATGTAAGGCTGATTCTAAATTCAAAATCAATATAATCTATCACATCAACAGACTAAAGAAGAACAATTACATGATTGTATTAATAGATACAGAAAAAGCATTTGAAAAGATCCAACACCAACTCGTGATAAAAACTCAGCAAATTAGGAATAGAAGGTGAACTTTTTCAACCTGAAAATGAACATCTACAAAAAACCTACAGTTAACATCATACTCAATGGTAAGTAATTAAAAGTTTTCCAGCTAAGACAAGAATGAGGCAAAGATATCGCCTCTGACTACTCCTTTTCAACATTATACTTGAAGTTCTTGCCAATATAATAGAAAAAAAAGGACACACAGATTGTGAAGGAAGAAATAAAAACTCTTTGCAGATGACCTTATCTATGTAGAAAATTTAATAGAATTGACAGTCAATTCTATTGAACTAATGAGTGATTATAACGAAGTTGTAGGCAACAAATTTAATTTACAAAAGCCAATGCTTCTCTCAATATCAATAATGTACAAGTAGAATTTGAAATTAAACACACAATACAATTTACATTAGCAATCCAAAAACTGAAACATGTAGATATAAGTCTAACAAAATATGTACAAGATTAGTATGAGGCAAACTACAAAATTCTGATGAAAGAAGTCTAAGAAAAGTAAATAAATGGAGAGGTATTCCATGTTCATGAATAAGAAACAGTTTTGTCAAGACGTCACTTCTTCCAAACTTGATCTTTAGATTCAACACAATCTCAGTCAGAATCCCAGCAACTTATTTTGTGGATATTGCAAACTGATCTGAAGTTTGTAAAGAGAGAAAAAAGTACAGAGTAGCCAACACAATATTGAAGCATAAGAACAAAATTAGAGAATTGATACTACCCAACTTCAAGATTTACTATAAAGCTACAGTAATAAAGACAATGTGCTGTTGGGGAAAAACTGACAACTAGATCAATGGAACAGAATACAGAACCCAGAAATATACTTACATAAATATCAACAGATCTTTTACAAAAAAGTAAAGGCAATATAATGGAGAAAATATAATCTTTTCAAGAAATGATGCTGGAGAAACAGGACATCCAAATGCAAAAAATAAAAATAAAACAGACACAGACCTTTAAATCTTCACAAAAATTAATTTTAAATTGTTTACAGGCCTAAATACAAAATGCAAAGCTATAAAACTCCTGGAAGAAAACACAGAAGAAAATCTAGATGATCTTGTGGGTGTGGCAATGGTTTTTTTGATACAATTTCAAAATCTTCATCCATGAAAGAAATAATTACCTAGCTATAAGGAATTGGCTCACACATTTATGGAAGCTGGGAAATCCCAAATCTGCAGTCAAGAGGCTAAAGACCCAGGAGAGGCGATGGTATAGTTCCAGTCTGAGTCCAAAGGCCTGAGAACCAGGAAATCCAATGGTATAAGTTTCAGTCTGCCTTTAAGTCTGAAGGCAAGAGAAGGAGAAAGAAGCAGAAGAAGACAGTCAGACCGAGATAATTATTTTCTACTCAGCATTTTTATTTTATTCTAGCCCACTCACATTGGGAAGGGAAATCTGCTTTACTCAGTCTACTTATGCAAATATTCATTTCATTCAGAAACTCTCTTACAGCTGGGCACAGTGGCTTGTGACTATGATCCTAGCACTTTGGGAGGCTGAAGCAGGAGTATCACTTGAGCTCAGGAGTTGGAAACCAGTCTGAGCAACATAGTGAGATCTTATCTCTACAAAAGATAAAAATAAAAATAAATTAGCTAGGCATTGTGTCCCAGTTACCTGAGTGGCTGCAGTGGGAGGATCACTTGAGTCTGGGAGGTCAAGGCTGCAGTGAGCTGTGACCATGCCATTGCATTCCAGCCTAGGCAACAGAGCAAGACACTGCTTGAAAAAAGGAAAAAGAAAGGAAGAAAGAAAAGGAAGCGAGGGGAGAGGAGGGGAGGGAAGAGAGTAACTATCTTACAGACGCATGGATAAATAATATTTTACCAAATATCTGGATACCCTGTGGCTCAGTCAAGTTGACATATAAAATTAAACGTTACAAGTCCATTCCTTGTCAATTTGACACTCATACATATCTCCTTAAACCATATTTACTTTCCAAATAAAGAAAATAGCAAGATTATAATTCCACTTATACAACTATACAATTATCCTGCCTACAATAAAAAATGCACTAATCCCTCCCACAGGAGAGGAAGTAAAGCCTTGAGTAATGTTTATTCTTCTCCTTGATATTTTGTAATTTAACTACTAATAGTAGCTCAAATCCTTATGGAATGAAGGTTTGAATAGCGCCACCATGTAAAGAATGACGAGCTGAGGTGCTATGATGTAAAATTAACAATACTACAGACCAGTGCAGTTCCAAGATGGCCAAATAGGAACAGCTCCAGGCTACAACTTGCAGCGTGAGCAACACAGAAGATGGGTGATTTCTGCATTTCCAACTGAGGTACTGGGTTCATCTCACTGGGGCATGTCAGACAGTGGGTGCAGGACAGTGGGTACAGCCCACCAAGCAAGAGCCAAAGCAGGGCGAGGCATCGCCTCACCCAGGAAGTGCAAGGGGTAAGGGAATTCCCTTTCCTAGCCAAGGGAAACCATGACACACAGCACCTGGAAAATCGGGTCACCCCCACCCTAATACTGTGCTTTTCCAAGGGTCTTAGCAAACGGCACACCAGGAGATTGTAACTTGAGCCTGGCTTGGAGGGTCCCATGCCCATGGGGCCTCCCTCATTGCTAGCACAGCAGTCTGAGATCTAACTGCAAGGTGGCAGCGAGGCTGGGGGTGGGGAGCCCGCCATTGCTGAGGCTTGAGCAGGTAAACAAACTGGCCAGGAAGCTCGAACTGGGTGGAGCCCACTGCAGCTCAAGGAGGCCTGCCTGTCTCTGTAGACTCCACTGCTGGGGACAGGGCATAGCCAAACAAAAGCCAGCAGAAACCTCTGCAGATTTGAATGTCCCTGTCTGACAGCTTTGAAGAGAATAGTGGTTCTCCCAGCACAGAGTTTGAGATCTGAGAACGGACAGACTGCCTCCTCAAGTGGGTCCCTGACCCCCGAGTAGCCTAACTGGGAGGCACCCCCCAGTAGGGGCAGACTGACACCTCACACTACTGGGTACCCCTTTGAGACAAAGTTTCCAGAGGAACGATCAGGCAGCAACATTTGCTGTTCAGCAATATTCATTCTTCTGCAGCCTCCACTGCTGATACCCAGGCAAACAGGGTCTGGAGACCTCCAGAAAATTCCAACAGAACTGCAGCTGAGGGTCCTGACTGGTAGAAGGAAAACTAACAAACAGAAAGGACATCCACACCAAAACCCCATCTGTATGTCACCATCATCAAAGACCAAAGGTAGATAAAACCACAAAGATGGTGGAAAAAATAGAGCAGAAAAACTGAAAATTCTAAAAATCAGAGTGCCTCTCCCCCTCCAAAAAAATGCAGCTCCTCGCCAGCAATGGAACAAAGCTGGATGGAGAATGATGAGTTGAGAGAAGAAGGCTTCAGACAATCAAACTTCTCCAAGCTAAAGGAGGAAGTTCGAACCCATTGCAAAGAAGCTAAAAACCTTGAAAAAAGATAAGACGAATGGCTAGCTAGAATGACCAATGTAGAGACGTCCTTAAATGACCTGATAAAGCTGAAAACTATGGCATGAGAACTACATGACGCATCCACAAGCTTCAGTAGCCAATTTGATCAAGTGGAAGAAAGGGTATCAGTGTCTGAAGATCAAATGAATGAAATGAAGCGAGAAGAGAAGTTTAGAGAAAAAAGAGTAAAAAGAAACAAACAAAGCCTCTAAGAAATATGGGCCTATGTGAAAAGACCAAATCTACATCTGATTGGTGTACCTGAGAGTGATGGGGAGAATGGAACCAAGTTGGAAGACACTCTTCAGAATATTATCCAGGAGAACTTCTCCAACATAGCAAAGCAGGCCAACATTCAAATTCAGGAAATACAAAGAACACCACAAAGTTACTCCTCAAGAAGAGCAACTCCAAGACACATAATTGTCAGATTCACCAAAGTTGAAATGAAGGAAAATATGTTAAGGGAAGCCCAAGAGAAAGGTCAGGTTACCCACAAAGAGAAGCCCATCAGACTAACTGCGGATCTCTCAGCAGAAACTCCACAAGCAAGAAAAGAGTGTGGGCCAATATCCAACATTCTTAAAGAAAAGGATTTTCAATGCAGAATTTCATATCCAGCCAAACTAAGCTTCATAAGTGAAGGAGAAATAAAGTCCTTTACAAACAAGCAAATGTTGAGAGATTTTGTCACCACCAGGCCTGCCTTAGAAGAGCTCCTGAAGGAAGCACTACACAGGGAAAGGAACAACTGGTACCAGACACTGCAACAACATGCCAAATTGTAAAGACCATCAATGCTAGGAAGAAACTGCATCAACTAACGAGCAAAATAACCAGCTAACATCATAATGACGGGATCAAATTCACACATTACAATATTAACCTTAAATGTAAATGGGCTAAATGCTCCAATTAAAAGACACAGACTGGCAAATTGGATAAAGAGTCAAGACCCATCAGTGTGCTGTATTCAGGAGACCCATCTCATGTGCAGAGACACACATAGGCTCAAAATAAAAGGATGGAAGAATATCTACCAAGCAAATGGAAAACAGAAAAAGGCAGGGGTTGCAGTTCTAGTCTCTGATAAAACAGACTTTAAACAAACAAAGATCAACAGAGACAAAGAAGGCCATTACATAATGGTAAAGGGAACAATTCAACAAGAAGAGTCATATCCTAAATATATATGCACCCAACACAGGAGCACCCAGATTCATAAAGCAAGTCCTTAGAGACCTACAAAGAAACTTAGACTCCCACACAATAATAATGGGAGACTTTAACACCCCACTGTCAACATTAGACAGATCAACAAGACAGAAAGTTAACAAGGATATCCAGGAATTGAACTCAGCTCTGCACCAAGTGGACCTAATAGACATCTACAGGACTCTCTACGCCAAGTCAACAGAATATACATGCTTCTCAGCACCACATCTCACTTATTCCAAAACCGACCACATAGTTGGAAATAAAGCACTCCTCAGCAAATGTAAAATAACAAAAATTATAACAAACTGTCTCTCAGACCACAGCGCAATCAAACTAGAACTAAGGATTAAGAAACTCACTCAAAACTGCTCAACTACATGGAAACTGAACAACCTGTTCCTGAATGACTACTGGGAACATAACGAAATGAAGGCAGAAATAATGATGTTCTTTGAAACCAGTGAAAACAAAGACACAACATACCAGAATCTCTGGGACACATTTAAAGCAGTGCATAGAGAGAAATTTATAGCACTAAATGCCCACAAAAGAAAGCAGGAAAGATCTAAAATTGACACCCTAACATCACAATTAAAAGAACTAGAGAAACAAGAACAAACACATTCAAAAGCCAGCAGAAGGCAAGAAATAGCTAAGATCAGAGTAGAGCTGCAGGAGATAGAGACAAAAAATCAATGAATCCAGGAGCTGGTTTTTTGAAAAGATCAACAAAATTGATAGACAGCTAGCAAGACTAATAAAGAAGAGAGAAGAATCAAATAGACACAATAGAAAATGATAATGGGGATATCACCACCAATCCCACAGAAATACAAACTACCATCATAGAATACTATAAACACCTCTACACAAATAAACTAGAAAACCTAGAAGAAATGGATAAATTACTGGACACACACACTCTCCCAAGACTAAACCAGAAAGAAGTTGAATCCCAGAATAGACCAATAACAGGCTCTGAAATTGAGGCCATAATTAATAGTCTACCAACCAAAAAAAGTCCAGGACCAGACGGACTCACAGCCGAATTCTACCAGAGGTACAAAGAGGAGCTGGTAGCATTCCTTCTGAAACTATTCCAATCAATAGAAAAAGAGGGATTCCTCCCTAACTCATTTTATGAGGCCAGCATCATCCTGATACCAAAACCTGGCAAAGACACAACAAAAAAAGAGAATTTTAGTCCAATATCCCTGATAAATAAAAATCCTCGAAAAATACTGGCAAACTGAATCCAGGAGCACATCAAAAAGCTTACCCACCATGATCAAGTTGGCTTTATCCCTGGGATGCAAGGCTGGTTCAACATATGCAAATCAATAAACATAGTCCATCATATAAACAGAACCAAAGACAAAACCCACATGATTTTCTCAATAGATGCATAAAAAGGCCTTTGACAAAATTCAAGTCCTTCATGCTAAAAACTCTCAATAAGCTAGGTATTGATGGAACATATCTCAAAATAATAAGAGCTATTTATGACACACCCACAGCCAATACTATACTGAATGGGCAAAAACAGGGAACATTCCCTTTGAAAACTGGCACAAGACAGGGATGCCCTCTCTCACCACTCCTATTCAACATAGTGTTGGAAGTTCTGGCCAGGGCAATCAGGCAGGAGAAAGAAATAAAGGGTATTCAATTAGGAAAAGAGGAAGTCAAATTGTCCCTGTTTGCAGATGACATGATTGTATATTTAGAAAACCCCATCGTCTCAGCCCAAAATCTCCTTAAGCTGATAAGCAACTTCAGCAAAGTCTCAGGATACAAAATCAACATGCAAAAATCACAAGCATTCCTATACAGCAATAACAGACAAACAGAGAGCTAAATCATGAGTGAACTCCCATTCACAGTAGCTTCAAAGAGAATAAAATACCTAGGAATCCAATTTACAAGGGATGTGAAGGACCTCTTCAAGGAGAACTACAAACCACTGCTCAATGAAATAAAAGAGGACACAAACAAATGGAAGAACATTCCATGTTCATGGATAATAAGAATCAATATAGTGAAAATGGCCATACTGCCCAAGGTAATTTATAGATTCAATGCCATCCCCATCAAGTTACCAATGATTTTCTTCACAGAATTGGAAAAAACTACTTGAAAGTTCATATGGAACCAAAAAGAGCCCACATTGCCAAGACAATCCTAAGCCAAAAGAACAAAGCTGGAGGCATCACGCTACCTGACTTCAAACTATACTATAAGGCTACAGTAACCAAAATAGTATGGTACTGGTACCAAAACAGAGATATAGACCAATGGAACAGAACAGAGCCCTCAGAAATAATACCACACATCTACAACCATCTGATCTTTGACAAACCAGACAAAAACAAGAAATGGGGAAAGGATTCCCTATTTAATAAATGGTGCTGGGAAAACTGGCTAGCCATATGTAGAAAGGTGAAACTGGATCCCTTCCTTAAACCTTATACAAAAATTAATTCAAGCTGGATTAAAGACTTAAATGTTAGACCTAAAACCATAAAAATCCTAGAAGAAAACCTAGGCAATACCATTCAGGACATAGGCATGGGCAAGGACTTCATGTCTAAAACACCAAAAGCAATGGCAACAAAAGCCAGAATTGACAAATGCAGTCTAATTAAACTAAAGAGCTTCTGCACAGCAAAAGAAATTGCCACCAGAGTGAACAGGCAACCTACAGAATGGGAGAAAATTTTTACAATCTATCCGTCTGACAAAGGGCTAATATCCAGAATCTACAAAGAACTTAAAGAAATTTACAAGAATAAAACAACCCCATCAAAAAATGAGCAAAGGATATGAATAGACACTTCTCAAAAGAAGACATTTATGCAGCCAACAGACACATGAAAAAAATCCTCATCATCACTGGCCATCAGAGATACCATATCACACCTGTAAGAATGGCAATCATTGAAAAGTCAGGAAACAACAGGTGCTGGAGAGGATGTGGAGAAATAGGAACACTTTTACACTGTTGGTGGGACTGTAAACTAGTTCAACCATTGTGGAAGACAGTGTGGCGATTCCCCAAGGATCTAGAACTAGAAATACCATTTGACCCAGCCATCCCATTACTGGGTATATATCCGAAGGACTATAAATCATGCTGCTATAAAGATACATGCACATGTATCTTTATTGCGGCACTATTCCCAATAGCAAAGACTTGGAACCAACCCAAATGTCCATCAATGATAGACTGGATTAAGAAAATGTGGCACATAAACACCATGGAATACTATGCAGCCATAAAAAAGGATGAGTTCTTGTCCTTTGTAGGGACATGGATGAGGCTGGAAACCATCATTCTCAGCAAACTATCGCAAGGACAGAAAACCAAACACAGCATATTCTCACTCATAGGTGGGAACTGAACAATGAGAACACTTAGACACAGGATGAGGAATATCACACACTGGGGCCTGTCGTGGGGTGGAGGTAGGGGGAGGGATAGCATTAGGAGATGTACCTAATGTAAATGACGAGTTAATGGGTGCAGCACACCAACATGGCACATGTATACATATGTAACAAACCTGCACGTTGTGCACATGTACCCTAGAACTTAAAGTATAATAATAATAGAAAAATGGAGATTCCTAAGTCTAGTTTTTAATATGGGTTTGTATTGGCAGTTTGGAATTGATATTCAGTTCTACGACCACTAAAATGTAAAGCATATCCTTTTGGTAAAAAAATAATTTTGTTGTAGTAATGTTTTTCTTTAAATTAAAAAGATCTGAAACCTAAAGTGGCTTCTTTTCAGGGAGGATGTGATATATTGTCGTTTACTTTTACTTAACACTTCCAATTCATTTTAATAGGATAGGAAATACTTGGAATTCAGATCAACATTTTGCTGTTTGTTTGGTGATGAACTGAAATGCTTATATGAGAACAGGGATTTTCCCCAAATGCTTGAATTTAGTTCCCCATTTCCCATTATGTAAGAAAACATTTTTTCCTTGTGGTAGGCTGAAAAATGGCTTTCCAAAAGACATTTATGTCCCAGTCCCTGGAACCTGTAAATGTTACCTTTTTGGAAAAGGGTGTTTGCAGGTGTGATTGATTACTTAAGGATTTTGAGATGGAGAGAGTATCTTAGATTATCTGGATGAGCCCTAAATGTGATCACAGACACCTTCATGAGAAGAGAAGAGGGAAATTGGGCACACAGAGGGGAGAGTGACATGAAGATGTGGTAGGTACTGGAATGATGCAGCACTCCACAGGAATGCTGGCAGCAGGAAGACAGGCAAGGAGCAGATTCTCCACTGGAGGCTCCAGAGAAAGTGTGGCCCTGCTGACACCTTGATTTTGGCCCAGTGAAGTAGAGTCAGACTTCTGGCTTCCAGAACTCTGAGATAATAAATTTCCACTGTGTTAAGCCACCGTGTTTGTAGAAATTTCTTACAGTGACCATACGGCAGTTGTATATGTATCTTAATCTTTTAAAAAAATCTGTTTGTGACTGGGCGGGGTGGCTCACGCCTATAATCCCAGAACTTTGGGAGACTGAGGAGGGTGGATGACCTGAGGTCAGGAGTTTGAGAACAGCCTGACCAACAAGGTGAAACCTCATCTCTACCAAAAATACAAAACTTAACCAGGTGTGGTGACATGTGTCTGTAGTTCCAGCTACTCAGGAGGCTGAGACAGGAGAATTGCTTGAACCCGGGAGGCAGAGGTTGCAGTGAGCTGAGATCACACCACTGCACTCCAGCCTAGGTGATAGAGCGAGACTCTATTGCCAAAAAAAAAAAAAAAAAAAAAAAAAAGATTTGTTTTTATTTTATTATTAAAACAATTTTGAGTACGTAATAGTTGTATATATTGTCTTGACAGAAGAATTTAAATTTGTTTCAGTTATCTTATTTGAAATGTCATAGAATAAAAGTCTTGTACAAAGGATTTATTTATTTTTTTTGAGATGGAGTCTTGCTTTGTTGCCCAGGCTGGAGCGCCGTGGTACAATCTTGGTTCACTGCAACCTCCACCTCCCGGGTTCAAGCAATTCTCCTACCTTGGCCTCCTGAGTAACTGAGACTACAGGCATGTGCCATTACACCTGGCTAATTTTTGTATTTTTAGTAGAGTTGGGATTTCGCCATGTCGGCCAGGCTGGTCTTGAACTCCTGGCCCCACGTGATCCACCCGCCTTGGCCTCCCAGAGTGCTGGGATTCCAGGCGTGAGCTACTGAGCCTGGGTGAAGTATTTATTTATTATGATTACACACACAATTGCCAAGTTTTAAAAGTGTTAACTCAATTTGCTTAAAATTTTAGCAATAAAACATTAGAGAAAATTATGCTTGGCCTGAAATGCAATACATATATTTACAGATTAATGAGTGATTTCTTGGTAGATTTTTGGATGCTTCTCATTAATCACGACATAAATTCATACCAATCATCATACAGTCATATATTTGGGTTCCCACCAAAATAATAACTCAAAGGGATTCACCCATCCATTGTTGATTTTCAGACAGCTTGACACTCCTTCTGGGGTGCCCTAAACTTGGCCACCTGGATACCATTCCGTCTTGTTTACATTCTCAGGTATCTTCCAGTCAGTTCACAAGATCCATTTACGAGAAAATAAGACAAAGTATTTGATTTTGGACTAAACAGAATGAAAATAAAAGAATAAATAGAAAGCTCTAGAAATGTTTAATTGCCTAAGAACATGGTGTATTAATTACATTTTTCTTCTTCTAGATATATTGTGACATATTGTGTTATATATCTCCACCATAATTTCTGTCCTTTTTATGCTGCTTTATAATTTTTGGTATATAGCAGTTGTCTTCTACCATACTACATTAACTAATTTTCATTATGTCTTATGTTTATCTATCTCTTCCAATTTGACATAAACTCCAAGAGGGTAGGATCTTTCTTTTTTTCAGTCATGCTCCAAATGCCTAAAACAGTGTCTGGGACATACTGGGCACTCAATAAATATTTGCTTGGTGAATAAAAGAATGATGCATTCTACAGAATATAAAGAGATCAATAGTTTCCTCCCAGAGGGGTGTTAGTTGTGATAAATTCTAACCTGTTTAAAAAATTTCAAAGATAACAGAAAGATACTTTAATGACCTAGAGTTAAAAAAATTATCCTTGCCACCATTTTTTCCTGATAAACTAAAACACGTAAAATGACTTAATTTTCTAGAGGACTGTCATGATCTGAAGTTGCCTACCTCTTTGATACCCTCTCCTGCCACTCTCACCACAGCTCATGAAGCTTCAGCCACCCCAGCCAATACACAAAGCCTTTACCCATGTTAGGGTGTTTACCCTTATCCATCCCCTTGCCTCTACCCCCAGACCCTTCATGGCTGGCCCTTTCATATCACTTGGCCTCAGAGCAGATGTCACCTCTTCAGAGAAGACTCCCATAACCCTCGAAGCCAGTAGTTTCCAACTGGCGGTAATTTTGTCCCTCAAAGGACATGGGAAATGTCTGGAGACAATTCTGTTTCTCACACCTGGGAAGGAGAGGTTTTGCTACTGGGTCTAATGGGTAAATGGGTTGGGGATGCTGCTAAACATCCTACAGTGCACACAGCAACCCCCACAACAGAGAATTATCCAGTCCCAAAAGTCAGCAGTACCAAGATTGGGAAACCCTGTCCTGGGCTAATGCAGCCCCTACCTCTGACATTCACTTTCTTGCCACCACTGTTTCACTTCCTCATAGCCCTTCTTGCAAGTCAAAAATACTCTATTAATTTGTTCACTTTTTTTTGGTTCTCTCTACTCTACTGGAATGTAAGCTCCATGAATGCAAAAGCCTTGACTGTCTTATTCACATATTGTCCTCAGTGCACTTAATAGACTTCTAATTATTTATTGCCTAGATGAATAAATAAACAATCATATACTGACCATTCTCTCTCTCCCCCACATTATTGGTGTTCTCAACTGTCTTTTTGGCTACAACTTTGACATAGTTTTACTTTTCAGCATGGCTTCTTTTCTTTATAAGTACTTTCATTAGCACCTGTGGAAGTCATTATACATGGTTGGGCAACCACAGGCTCTAAAATCAGAACATTTGGGTTCAGTCAGACTGATATGGTTTGGCTATGTCCTCACCCAAATCTCATTTCGAATTGTAATCTGAATTGTAATCCCCAGATGTCGAGGGAGGGACCTGGTGGGAGGTGATTGGATCATGGAGGTGGTTTCCCCTACACTGTTCTCATGATCGTGAGGGAGTTCTCATCAGATCTGATGGTTTTAAAAGTGACACTTTCCCCTGTGCTCACTTGCTCTCTCCTGCCACCATGTAAGACATGCCTTGCTTCCTCTTCCTCTTTGGGCATGATTGTAAGTTTCCTGAGGTCTCTCCAGCCACGTGGAACTGTGAGTCAATCAAACCTCTTCTCTTTATAAGTGACTCAGTCTTAGGTAGTATCTTTATAGTAATATGAAAACAGACTAATACATAGGCCTTTATAATTTACTAGTTCTGTAAGAACCTACTTGAAGAAGTTACTTTATTCACTCTTGGAAAAGTTACTTTATTTTTGTGGTACTTGGATTTCCAAATCCTTTAGAAGAGGGTAATACTAAAACTTCCTCAAAGAGCTGCTTTGAAGCCTAAAGGATAATGCACATAAAGCACCTGGCACAAGAAGCACATACATGTTTGTCATTATTATTATTACTATTATTATTAATTTTTATTTTATTATGGTCAAACATATATATCATAAAATTTACCATCCCAACCATTTTAAATGTACAGTTCAGTGCATTAAGTGTAATTACATTGTGCAGCTGTTATTATTATTTTTATTCTCTGAATCTGTATTTTATTGTTTAGGTTTCCCTTTGTGCTGTGGCTCCTACTCTCATAATAGTACTCAAGATAGATCCTACTGATGTTGGATATAATTAGATTGACCCATGATTCTTAGATAGTATGTACCATACATTTTATTGCTCAATGTGTCTGCATGCTTAAGGGTGAACATTTTCCCTATATATTGAATAGATTGTCTGCTGTGTGTTTAGCTCTTCATAAGTGTTTTCCCAGTAACAGTATAGAAACTTTGTGCTGCGGTTTGAATGCGTCTTCCAAATTTTAGGTGTTGAAAACTTAATCCCCAAATATATATGTTGATGGGAGCATTTGGAAGTAGGGCCTTTGGGAGATAATCAGAATTAGATAAGGCCATGAGGATAGGGTCTCCATCATGTCACTGGTGGCTTTATAAGAAGACAAAGAGAGACCTGAGCTGGTGTGCTCTTGCCTTTTTGTCCTGTGATGCCCTCTGTCACGTTATGATGCTGTAAGAAGGCCCTCACCAGGTGCAGCTTCTTGACTTTGGACTTCCAGAATTGTAAGAATTGTAAGAATTAAGTGTCTTTTTGTCATAACTTAGCCCGTCTGTGATACCGTGCTATAGCAACAGAAAACAGGATAAGACATTGGCACACGTTTTATTTCTGACTGTGTGCCCAATAAGCATACCCACTGTGTAAGTATGTGTGAAATCCTTGCCACCTTCAACTTGAGAGCAACAAGTCACAGAAGATGAATATCTAGTTTTATAATCCTAAAATAGAGGCTTAATAGCAAATCATGAAAGTAAAGATTTGATTATAGAGATTAGAAGAATAGAAATTGGGTTTTATAGTAATTGGATAACTATTAAGAATACTTCAAACACCTTGAAAGAATCCTTAAAATACCAAGGTTTAAAACAAGATCTAGATATGGGCTGAGGGTTTTTCCCAAGGAAAAAATATCCTACTCACTTAATTAAGCAATTTTTAAAAATTGTCATACGACTGTTTAAACACAGTCTCTCAGGGTTCTAAAATAACAAATTACATGAGAAAATTAGTGCTAAGGGCTAAGAAGAAATGAAGGTGTTTCTCAACAATCATGTTTGGATTATATTTAAAATGCAATTCTAATCACTCCACAATTTAAAAAAGGCTGATGGTCTATTAGTGACCTTTGCTGAAAGCTTTTCAAGAGGATAGATTTTTTGTGATAGATTTCATTTATGAAGTGAAATTTTGCAATGTAAGTTTTACAGCCTTTAGTCATGAAAACTTCTCCCCAAGTAATTGAAAGGCTAGACATCCAGTTATCTGAACCAGAGTTTTATAAATGAGTGTGTGTAGGCTGGGAAGACATTTTTATACACGGAGTTTTGCTATAACCTCAGTACATGGGTGAGGCACATTAAAAACAAATCATCTCATGAGGCTGGGAGCATACAGCTTCCAAGGGGGAAATGAATAGTTTGGGGGTTCAGTAGGACAACCCAACTAACATTTTGCCCAAGGATCCGTAGAGAACTAGTAGTCAACTGTACGTGAAACCCAGGTCATCTGAGCTGGAGACAGTGGCCTTTTCTTTCCCTCTACCCACTCTTACTACTCTCTAGGACCCTGGGTGCCCAGCTTTCTTTGTGCGGGTGCCTGTTCCTTCCCTTCCAGCCTGCATCTGACTGACTTCAGCCTGCAAATGCTTCAGAACAACCTTTCCTGCACAGCATCTTTGTGTGATGGAGCACATACTGAAGAAGAAGGTACCATAGTCTACCTGCTTGGGCCTTGTGGTGATTATTTCTTTAACTCAGCTGTCTTGATCTGTGGGAGAGTTTTATGAGCTAAAAATCTGTCAGTGTTTCCATTTACCAAGTTGCTATTCAATCATTTTATAGCCTAACCATTCCCAATTACCCTCAATTAAAGCTTAGCATATGTGTTGACAACCTTAGATGCAATTTTTTAAATTGAAAATTGTTGATGGCTTTTGATTAAAGTATAAAACCAAAAGTGCACAATTCCCATGATTCAGATCTTCAGCATGGTTCTCAGATTATTTGCTGTCAGTTATGATCACATGATACCACCACTTTCTAAAGACCAGTAATGTCATGGGTTGAAGGCCGGTTAAGGTTTGGGAGAAATTTTTTTCAAGAGTCTTATGGTTTATATTTTTGTTCATAGGCAGATCTGAGACTCAAGTGGCAGAGGGTTATGTGATGCGAAAATGAAGAATGGTGTGTTGTAAAAATAAGGAAGATTTAAATGACTTCAGAATGTAAAGTGGAGATGGCAAAATAGGAACTTGCATTTCTCAACATTATTAGCTGAACACTTGTTTAAAGACAGGCCCAGACCTGTAAAGAAATGTGAAGCAGGACAGTATGTTTTGAGATCTGCTTTTCTTTCTCATCCCAGCCTTTTTCTGTTTCTTCCTACTCTTTTCCATCCTCTCTTGTTTTGTATCCCCAGTGATGTCATGTCCATGTTACTGACATTAAAGAATTTCTTTTTTTCTTTTAATTTTACTTTAAGTTCTGGGATACATGTGCAGAATGTGCAGGTTTGTTACATAGGCATACATGTGCCATGTGGTTTGCTGCACCCATCAACCCAACATTTAGGTTTTAAGCCCCGCGTGCATTAGGTATTTGTCCTATACTTTAAAGAGTTTCCTATTTTAGTTCTTTATGGAAAAAACGATTTCAAGAATATTTTTGGCATATCAGAACATAGATTCTAGAGTCTTAACATCTAAGGATAAGACAAACCTTGCTAAAAGTTATCACTTTTTGAAAATAAAATTATCACTTCATTTCTTCTAGCTTCCAACCCCAATAAAGGGCAGTCATGAAACATATAAGCTATGTAAAATTACCAAACTATCTACATTTTGCACCAAAAAATAGTATCATTGGATGTATTTAAAATGCGAACTTTGTATGCACTTACAAAATTATAAAAATGGAAGCCAATAATTAGATAAATTATTTTAAATACTTTAAGCATAGTTGTAAACATTAGGTACCTGATACAGTTTGAATATTTGTCCCTGCCCAAATCACACATTGGAAGCATTGGAGGTGGGGTCTGGTGGGAGGTGTTTGGGTCATGGAGGAGGATCCCTCATGGCTCGGTGTTGTCCTTGCTGTGGTGAGTGAGTTCTCACAAGATCCTTGCTCCACTCCCACCATGGGAGACATCTGCTCTCCCTTCACATTCTGCCATGATTGCAAGCTTCCTGAGGCCTTCACAGAAGCAGATGCCAGTACCATTTTTCCTGTACAGCCTGCAGAATGGTGAGCCAATTAAATCTCTTTTCTTATAAATTATCCTGTCTCAGGTATTTCTTTATAGCAATGCAAGAATGGCCTAATACAGAACCTTACAATGGAAATATAACAGGGACTGATAAGAGTTTTTTCCTTATTTCTAAAGTAATCTGGGACAATTTTTAGAGTTTGGGTAGTGGCATGTATATTTTAGGAGTCCGAAAATATTAATATGAATTCTGTTTTCTATATCATTCCATGACTGCTTTGGAGTGTGAACTATATAAGTGAAATGCTCAAAAGCAGAGAAAATGTTAGATAATTGGTGCAATTCTCCACACACAAAACCACCTGGCCCAAATAACTGAAATTGTTGCTATAGGCAGGAAAAGTAAATGTGCATGCAACAATTTTCTTGGTAAGGCTGAAAGCTTTATAGAAAGATTTTTTTCCCTTAAATGCTGCAAACATTTTTGCAGATCAGTTAAAAATTATCATCCATGTAAAAGTTCACATTTAAGAAAAGTCATTCATTTTGTTTAGTAAAATTTCTTTTACTGATTTAATTAATTGGTGAATAGATGCCTACTTTCTGTGTTGTTCTAAAACAAATACTTTAAAAATGTCATCTAGATACATCTCTATATTTTATACTCAATCTATCCCCTCTTTAGTAAATAAAGAATAATTAAGATTCCATCAAAGTAGTAAATGGAGATTATCTACAATCAATCTTATGTACCTATGTCTGCCAGGTTTTATTCTTGTTCCTGTCGCATCATGCCTTTGAGAGACCATTTCTTTAGATTTCGTTTCATGTCTGTCTTAGTGAGTCTCTTCTGGGACGGTATATTCTTGAGTGCCTCGTGAGGGCCCCCAATTAAATGCCATTTTGTAATGAGAGTTTCTTTGGTCACTGTACTAGCCCCTAAAGTTGTTAAAGCCTGCAGACCTTAAATATAGTGCTGGCTGATGCAACTTAATTAAACTACAGCAAATTGAATTTAGGTAATAAAACTTTGCTTGGAATTTATGGTTGTGATTGTCTTTTAGTTATTTATTTTTTAAGGATGATAATCTATCCATCCCCTGACTGCCTGACCATTTTTGACGAGTCAGAATTATTCTGGGCTGGTCCCTACAAAGGAAGATTTGGCTTTTCTACACATAGTGAATAATAAATATGGTGCTTAATCTGAGATATTGTCATCTTTCAGTCACCCCAAGATTCTTCTGGTCTGTTTCTGCGCCATTCATTGGGTGTGCACTTAGGTAATAAAAACTTATTTTAATATTGTCTAAGTGAAAGGCAATTATGCTTATTTCACAAAATTTATATAGTAATGATATATATAGGACATTTGAATTATCTGTTATTACACTTCCCAGTTGATACTAACGATGGATGGTTGACTCTATAAGAATTTTAAATTTAACTTCATTTTCACATGCTTGATGTAAATTAGGTTTTCTGTTTATTCTACCTAAGGGAATTTATCAAACTAAGAGAAATTACAAGGGTTTGAGGACTGGTTGTATGATGCGGTAGAATCTGAGAAATTTGTGAGCTCCAAGTCTAGTGGGTGTATAAACCCCAGTACTAAAGGCTGGTGGGTGAGTCCCGACTTCCCTCTGCAGCAGGTGATTGTTATTTGGAGCAGTGGTCTCAAGGGACCACTACTTGTGACTGTCACACACAAGTAGGATGTATGAGTGGTTACAGCATCCTCGAGAGGTGTGGTCTTTGACATATGAGCCTGGGTCTAGATTTAAATATTGACTCCTCCTGGACATCTGAAGCAATGATTGTAGTAGCTATTGGAACTCCCCTCAATGGTAGCCAAAAATAATTGCAGCAACAGAGGCAGGTTTATTTTGACCACATGCTATGATAGGATGGTCAGCAGTGATGCCTACAGATGCTCATTAAAGGTACCCTGAGAAGTGAGAATGCCCTCGTTTTCCCAGTGCTTTTCCTTTTCACAATTGCAAGGATGAGAATAAGGGCTGACCTCATGGTAATGGCATATTTAAATCTTCTGAGACTGAAGACTGCTGTAAGGTCAAGACGTTTTCTCCTAGAACTGAGCAAACCGCAGTGTGGATTTAAGAAGATTTGTGGCATCGTTAAGATCTCTTTATAATGAATCTTTATACTTGAATTATTTCTTTCCAGGATGCCAAGAGATATGTTGATCCAGATTCTCTGAGTTTCACCAAACTACCTTCCCTTTTAACATTTTTGGAAAATGGATGAATTTCTTTCTGTCTCCTGAATGTTCTTTGGTTTGTAACTGAGCCTATCCACAGCACCTCTGCTGTCTTTCGGTCACATTAGATCTTGTTTTTTTACTGCTTTGTGCTGTAGGGCAGAAATGCATCCACAAAAGGGAGTATATTAGGTATAGAAAGACGCTGGCTCTTTCAATCAGGGATGTCTCTCTCGATGCTATCTTCTTTCATCTAATAACTAGATTTGGCAGTAGTCTCAGGTGGGCTGAAATGCAGGTTTCTGTTGCTTCTTCCAAGTCTCTTCTGAGTGAACCAGAGAAATTAGTTCAAAGCTGTAGATCTTGTCAGATTTCCATCAAGGCCGCAGAACCAGCTTATAACTTTTTAAAATGAACTTTTAATTTTAGGAGAGATTTAGATTTACAGAAAGACTGCAAAGATCATACAGAGAGTTCCTATATAGCCTACACCCTATTTCCCATATTACTAACATCTTATATTAGTATAGTATATTTATTACAATTAGTGAACCAGTATTGATATATGAGTATTAACTTCATACTTTATTCAGGTTTTCTTAGTTTTTACCTGATATGGTCTGACTGCTTGTGTTCCACTAAAATTCATGTGTTGAAATCTAACTCCCAGTGTATTGGTATTAAGATATGGGACATGTGGGAGGCGACTAGGTCATGAGAGCAGAGCCCCTTGTCAATGAAATAAGTGCCTTTATAAAAGAGGCCTGAGAGACCTTGTTCACTTCTTCTATCATATGAGGACATATATAAGGTACCATTTATAAGAGATACGCCCTCACACGACACTGAATCTGCTGGCATCTTGATCTTTGACTTCCCAGCCTCCAGAACTGTGAGAGATAAATTTCTGTTGTTTATAAATTAACCAGTCTATGTTGTTACAGCAGCCCAAATGGACTAAGACATTACCTAATTGTTTTGTTTCCAGGATCCCATTCAGGATACCCCATTGGGTCTAGTTGTCTTGTCTCCTTTGACTCTCCTTGGCTATCACAGCTTTTCAGACTGTCCTTGTTTATGATGACCTTGACAATTTTGAGGAGTGTCAGTTAGGTGTTTTGGGCAGTTTTCCCCTACTGGGGTTTGTCTGATTGTTAGGGCTTGAATGTGTCCTCCAGAAATTCATGTGTTCGAAACTTAATCCCCAGTGCAACAGCGTTGGAAGGTGGGAGGTGTTTATGTCATGAAGGGGAGGGAGGTGTTTATGTCATGAAGCCTGTGTTCTCATGAATGGACTAATGCTGTTATAACAAGGGGATGTGAGGTGGCATCATTCTCTCTTGCTTTCCCTTGCCCTTCTGCCTTCCACCGTGTGATGATGTATTAAGAAGGCCATTGACAGATGCTGGCACCTTAATCTTGGACTTCCCAGCTTCCAGAACTCTGAGAAAATAAATTTCTGTTCTTTATAATTATCCAGTCTGTGATATTCTGTTATAGGAGCATAAATGAAATAAGACACTGATGTTTTTCTTATGATTAGACGGGGATTATGTATTTTGGATATGATGACTACAGAGGTAAAGTGCTTTATCATCACATTCTATCAAGAGTATGTACTATCAACATGACTTATCACTGTTGAGTTTAACCTTGATCATGTAGTTGAGGTAGTGTTTGTCAGTTTATTCCACTGCAAGGTAACTCATTTTTTCTCCTTTCTGAGGTGTATTCTTTGGAAGGAAGTAACTTTAAACAGCCCACATTTAAGAAGTGGGAAGTTATTCTCCACCTCCTGGAGGGTGGAGTATCTACATAAATTATTAGAATTTTTCTGCAGGGGAGATTTGTTTAATGTCCCCCATTTACTTATTCGATCATTTATTTATTTATATCAGTACAGACTCAGATATTTATTTTCCATTTGGGTTATAATCTAATACTACTTCTTTTATTTTATTGCACAAATTATGCTAGCTTTGGCTACTGGGAGCTCTTTCGTTTGCTCCTGAAAGTTGCCCCTGCCACTGTGTTTTCCTTTTTTTGTTTGAGCACTTATTTCCTTTCTTGTACTAAAAGATCCTCCTGACTCATTTCATATATTTCCTACCCAAGTCCTAGAACCAGCCATTTCTTCAAAGAGTCCTGTTCAGATCAGTTTTTAAACAGCTTAGTTTTTGCACTCTCTCTAAATCTTCCCTTATTTTTGGTGTATGCAATTAGGTTAATGCTTTTTGTTTAGTTGGCATTGAAATAGGTTTTTTAAATCTTATTTTTTTGACAAGTGGGACCTAATTAAACCGAAAAACTTTTGCACAGTAAAAGAAATCATCAATAGAGTAAATAGACAACCTACATAATGGGAGAAAATATTCATAAACTATGCATCTGACAAAGGTCTACTATCCAGAGACTATAAGGACTTAGATTAGCAAGCAAAAAGCAACCCATTAAAAATGGGCAAAGGACATGAACAGACACTTCTTAAAAGAAGACGTACAGGCAGCCAACAAACATGAAAAAATACTCACATCACTGATCAGAGAAATGCAAATCAAAACCACAATGCAATACCATCTCACACTAGTCAGAATGGCTATTACTAAAAAGTCAAAAACAATAGATGCTGGCGAGGCTGCAGAGAAAAGGGAATGCTTATACACTGTTAGTGGGAATGTAAATTAGTTCAGCCACTGTGGAAAGCAGTTTGGAGATTTTTCAAAGAACTTAAAACAGAGCTACCATTTGATCCAGCAATTTCACAAATGGGTTTATACTCAAAGGAAAATAGATCATTATAACCAAAAGACACATGCACTCATGTGTTCATTGCCAGACTGTTCACAGTAGCAAAGACATGGAATCAACCTGGGTGCCCATCAGTGGTGGATTGGATAAAGAAAATGTGATACACACATACACACCATGGAATGCTATGCAGCCTTTAAAAGAATAACGTCATGTTCCTTGCAGTAACATGAATAAAACTTGGAGCCATCATCTAAAGGAATTAATGTGGGAATAGAAAACCAAATACTGCATGTTCTCACTTATAAGTGGGAGCTAAACATTGAGCACACAGGGACACAAACATAGGAACAATAGACACTGTGGACTACTAAAATGAGGAGGGAGGGAGATGTGGGTTGAAAAACTACATATTGGAGGCCGGTCATGGTGGCTTATGCCTGCAATCCCACACTTCGGGAGGCCAAGGTAGGAGGGTCACTTGAGTCTAGGCATTTGAGACCAGCTTGGGCAACATTGTGAAACCCTGTCTCTACATAAAATACAAAAATTAGCCAGGCATGGTAGCACATGTCTATGGTCCCAGCTAATTAAGTGGCTGAAGTGGGAGGATGGCTTGAGCCCATCCTCAAGCCATCAAGGGTGCAGTGAGCCAAGATTGTGCCACTGTACTCCAGCCTGGGTGACACAGTGAGACCTTCTCTAAAAAAACAAAAACAAAACTACCTATTGAATACTATGTTCACTATGTGGTGCAATATGCCAATCCTGCAAGGATTTAGATACAAGGTATCCTCTTATCTAAAATGAAAGCTGAAATTAAAACAAAAACAGAAAACAGAGTAAGTGGTAAAAAGTATTAAATAATTTTTTAATATAGAGAAGTGCAAACACTTACAAATAGGTGAATGAACCCCATTTAGCTGTCATCCAGCTTCCACAATATCACCTTTTTGCTAATCTTATTTTTTGTATATCCGGATCCACTTATCCTTACATCCCAAATATCATATTATTTCATCTGTAAATATTTCAGCACATATCTCTAAATAATAACTTTAAAAACATAAATATTATGTAGATAAAAGAAACAATAACAATTTGTTTGGTGATAAATTGAAGGTGGTAACAATTATTTGACTCTTTCATTACATAGTGGAGTCTGTGTTTCCTTCCTTGAATCTGGGCAGGCTCTGTGGCTACAATACGGCAGAAGTGAAATTGTACCAGTTTTGGGGTCTACACCTTAAGATCTTCCACTTATTACCTCTTAGAATACTTTTTCTGGGAGCCTTGATACTCGCGTAATTTCAACTACCTTGAGACAGCTGTGGAGAGGCATGTGTTAGTGCTCCAGCCAACAGTCCCAGCTGAGCTCAGCCTTCTAGCCTTTTCTGCAAAGGCACCAGATATATGGGTGAAACCATCTTGGATGATCCAGACCAGCCCATCTGCCACATCAGTTGACAACATGCAGAGCAGACAGATTGTCCAGCCTAGTCCTGCTGCAATTGTTAACTCAACAAAATGTGAGATATAACAAAATGATTATTGTTTAATTCACTAAGTTTTGAGGTAATTTGTTAAGCAGAAGTCAATAAGTAAAACAGTAGGCCTTTAAAATTTGCATTCCCAGTGTTTCTGGATGAGCAGTGCATCTTTTGGGAGTGTGAGTTAGTCTGTCGTAGAAGGTCTTTTTGAAATTGTGTTGCCCCATTTACCATGAAAATAGTTTTGATGGCCGGGTGCAGTGGCTCAAGCCTGTAATCCCAGCACTTTGGGAGGCTGAGACGGGCGGGAGATCGAGACCATCCTGGCTAACACGGTGAAACCCCGTCTCTACTAAAAAATACAAAAAACTAGCCGGGCGAGGTGGCGGGCACCTGTAGTCCGAGCTACTGGGGAGGCTGAGCTCAGCAGGAGAATGGCGTAAACCCGGGAGGCGGAGCTTGCAGTGAGCTGAGATCCGGCCACTGCACTCCAGCCTGGGCGACAGAGCAAGACTCTGTCTCAAAAAAAAAAGAAAATAGTTTTGATTATTTCTTACCTTTGTTCTTCATATGATTTATTCAATTATAGATTTACATAATGCAATTTTTAATAATGACTATCACAACATTTTTGAACATTTACCAGTTGGCTTTTCCAAGCTGGTATGATCTGACTCTATCACGTTTCTGAGGGACAGTCCCTCCTCGGTTAGTTTCTGATGATTTTACCTCAACAGTCAGCTATGGTAGAACAGTTAAATGACCTAGTTTGGGAGTCAGAGTTCAGTTAACGTTTTGGTTTTGTGACTTACTGGTAGTGTGAGCTTGAGTAAGTGACTTAGTGTTTCGTCCTGTTGCCTCATGTGCAAAATGGGGATAATCATAACTACCTTAAAAGTTTGCTGTGAAAGATTGAATGAGGGAAATATGAACAGAACTTTGTACATTGTCAGCTCTAATATTTTTCTAATTCTTTGGTTTTCTTGTAAAATATATGGGTTCACGTAGGTAGTAATGCTATTGACATTCACAGTAATGAAAAGAAAGGCAGCCTTTCTTGAGAAAATTAGGGAGATTTTCCCCAGTCTTTGGTCCTTGTTTTGACTCTATTGGGGACCCTGGGCTTTAATCTTTACAGAGAGTTGTGATGGGTGTGGGTCGTGGCAATATGAAGGCTTATGCATGCTTTTATTCAAAAAGGATGTTAGCAGAAAGAAGCACTAACTTTCCTAGCATGAGGATTCCTGACATGCCCCACCCTCTGTGAGGTGGTTGATAGAGAAGTAGATGGTTCCCTTTTTGCGCATTGGCAAGCAGAAAATAAAAAAGATTACAACTTTCCCCAGGATTATAGTAGCAGGCTGGAAAAAAAAATGGCAGAAATATTCAGTACAGCTTTTTGTTAGTGGATTCACTCCAATACCCAGACCATGAAGGTTCTTTAATTTGTCCCAAACTATACTCTTAAATCAGGCCTATTTCAGGCAGAGACACTAATCCAGCCCTGAGGTGGAATACTTCCTCCTCAGCACCCTTCTTTGATGTGTAGCTGATATGGAACTGAGTGCCAACATATGTTTGTACAAATATATTGCCAAATGTAAGCAGCCCACTGCTAATTACTACACTCTGAACCTCATGTGAAGTTTGAATGATGCCTCAAGGAATTTGAATGTTAGAAAATAATATATATATACACATTTTCAAATCTTAGCAAAAAAGGGTTAACTGCTTTGTGGTTGAAACGGGAAGATACTCGAGAATTATCTTGTCTTTTCAAACCTTTGGCAATAACATGTTTATTTAAGGAATTCAGGTCAAACAGTTGCTAGAAAAGATTAAGTGTTTTGGACACTTTTAAAATAAAAAAGGGCAGCTTAAATTATGAAAACCCAAAATTGCTTAATATTTTAAAAATGAAAATAAGAACAATATAATTTAAGCAGATGCTATACAAAACAATAGAGACTACTATAGGCCAAAGGTCACAAATTAAAGATCATTTATGGGCTGAGAACAAAAATACTGGGTTCAAAACATAAAGCGAATACTGTGGGAACTTCAGAGGGGCTTGCCCTGCCTAAAGGTATTCAAATTCAAATCATTTTGGAGTACTATGCTGGCTTAGCATAATTGGGAAGGCCAGATCAGGCTTTTGTACTCAACGTTGTGGTCCTTGATTTAGACAATATTAGTTAAAAAGATGGTACTTTAATCAGTTTACTACATATTTCAAACTAAAACATTATTTTTAAACACGAATTATATGAACACATTTCTTCTGTTAACTTTGTAAATTTTAAGGGTTGATTTTAATTAAACCAAATGGACTTTTTTTTTTTTTTCACTGTTAGTGATGGATATATAGAATTATTCTGTTGATCAGCTTCTGAACATCTCAAATTCTAGATTTAGAAATGTTATCAGAATCCTTCCATTTTAAGCATACGAAATGTTTGCATTCTATGGAGATGTGGAGAAAACTAAAGCCAAACTGAAGGAGTGGCTTAATCTCTATTTCTGTGATGAATTGACTTCTGCTAGTCAGATGGCAAAAAATTAGAATGTTTAATCATTGTGTTTAACTGAAAGGAATTTGTAATGATTCAATTTGGTTATCTCTATGTCTAGATATTTAGATTAAATTTTTTTCTAATTTGGTTTAGTTACAAGGGCGATGTCTAAATTGATAATATAGAAAAAACAAAAGCAGTGTTATTTTTTTAAAATGTAAGCAAAATAGTAGAATAAATTCAACTAGCTAACCCAATAATTAACCAACTAAGTAATTCGATAAAAATTTGGTTTAGTTTCTTAGGAGACCTGTATCAATGAACAGAAAAGGTCAATTTGTGATTAGTACTTAAGTGTTGTTATTTACATGGTTGTTTCTAAATTTCCTAGTGTGCTTCAACTTAGCCTTTTTTTCTTAAATATTTTAAATAATTTAAAATAATTTCTTGAATTTTTATTAATGTACTTTATTAAATTTCTTTTTCCCTGTAGTCAGGAAGAGTTAAATAAATACAGGTATGTGAATATACTTGGTAAATTGTACATAATTAGAATATTGTGAGGGACACCACTGCCTTTGAAATCTTTAACTATCCCACTCTGTGATGCCTGTGTCTTATTCTTCCAGCTTAATTGCTCTAGTACACCCACTGCAACAATTCTTCAATGTCATAGAGACCTCCCGTCTAGGGACCCAGTGTGCCCTATCCATCAGTTTCCTCCCGTCTTCATTTCCTTTCTTGTCCAGCGTAGTGTCATGGTCCATCATTATTATTACTCCCTTGCTAATGCCCTAAACCTCCTTGCTCCTCTTTTCCTTCTTCACATTTGACTGGCAAAAGCTCAACCCTGATTGAACCCAACCATCGCCTTTTCATGAGCACTGTTTGGCTGAGGCTGACTGATGGCTAAATTTTTGATTTCAAACTTCACATAGGCTCAACCAAAATCTAGAAATTCACTGATTTTTTTTCCTCCTGTTTTTGGGTCAGAATTTTACACATTATAACAGAGTGAAAGGTGGTCGTGGTGGTGGTGGTGGTGCTGAAGCAGTAGGGTAGGAGAAACTTATATATAAATTTAATGAATGGAGTCTTAAGTTTAGATTCCATTGCTTTAGGTAACTTTTGGGTGTTTTGTCTTCTAGATCTCTTCACTTTCTCTAGTTCCTCTTCATGGATAATGTCTAGACATATGGGACAGCTTACTTGGTTTTATGATAGAAGAGAAGGAGGCCTCAGATATGCTTAATAAACTGGACAGCTGCTGTTTTTGCAGAGGAGGAGGGGTCCCCTATCTTTACTGATAGTTGACCCTTGGCATGGGTACCCACTGAGGTATATTTGGTCCCCTGTGGCCTTTTGGAGGTCTTGTGTGTGCAGCTGTTTCTGAAATTTGCAGTCTTAGCTGTTTGTTCTTGTTACTAGGATCTTATACTTATGTGTCCCCCCCGCCCCCCCCCCTTTTTTTTTTCTGATGCTGGATCTCTTGGTTAACCAGCCCTCTCAGCACCTTTATGTCCACTCACACTCCACACAAGTTTTAAGAAGCCAGTGGCATATGGGTGCTATTGGTTCTGTGCCTATTGAACACTGGGTTCTGTCCCAATGAGGGACTTCTGCTAGTGGTTTATGTCTCCTCTAGGCTCTGCCTGGAGAAGCAGTCAGCTAGCTCTAATGTTCTTGGGCGGCTCTGTACCTATCAGAATATTTCTACACCCTCAGTACTGAGGCTGAATGCTAAGAGGGGAGGAAAGGCAAAGAGGTTGCTGTACCTTTTGCTCTTCTCCTGTCCCTGTTATTCTACAGCTGAATTAGATGTCTTTTTCCTGTGTCCTGTCTTAAGTTCTTCAGACTGATAGTAAAATCGACGGTTAAGCCAGCCAGACTGACTTTTAATACATTATTGCGAGTTTAAGAAATTTAGAAGATCTTTTTTCTCTTGACAAACCCTGTTTTTAAAATAGATGAAATTGCTAGGGATTCAGCTAGTGTTAATTGCATTTTTCTATTCCTGTGCTATCTGTACTAATCACCATTCTATGCCCCCTTTACCTGCTCTCTAACTCCCCTATAGATGAATGCCTCTGAGTAGAAAGAAGGTCATGTCCATAGAGATGCAAAAGAGAAAAGCACATTAATATATATCAAAAATTGTTATCCTTGTTACACTACTAAGTTTACTTTTCCATTCTATGAGATGACTACTTTGTCTGCTTGGTCCTTAGAGCTCTCATTACTCTTCCCCCTCTTTCCCACCCAGTTCTCAGCAGAAGACCCCATCTCATGCATCACTAAGAAAAATTATAGTCATTGGAGAACTCTCACTGCTGAGTCTATCCATAACCTGTATCTTTTTCTTCTTTACAGAAAAGATGGAAGGAGAGTCAATTCTACTGAAGACCAATCCCTTCAGTTTTGCTTGAGATTCTATTTCCTCTTATCTTCTAAACATTCCAGTCCTTCCCTTTATCTTTTACATTATGAGTATCTTTTTCTACTGAATTATTCTCATCAGTGTAAGAATATGCTGTAGTATTCCTCTTTTTTTATTGTAGAACTTAATAAAACTTTAATTTATTTAATTTAAAAATTTTTAATATTTGTGGGTACATAGTAGGTGTATATATTAATAGGGTACATGAGATGTTTTGATACTGGCATGAAAGATGAAATAATCACATCATGGAAAATGGGGTATCCAGTTTTCCTCAAGTATTCCTCTTCTTGAAGGAAAAGAAAACTTACCTCACATCTTTCCCACCCTCAATTTACTAATTCCTTTCTCTGCCACCCTTCCTGGCTAACTTCTTTAGAAAAGTAGTCTATATGCTGTCACCCTTTCTATGCAGTTTCAAACCACTCAATCTGGCTTGCATCTCTCTACCATTTCACTGAAATCAACTTGTGCCAAATCCAGTGTTTATGATTATGTTCTTGTCTTACTCTATTTCCCAGTAGTTTAATTAAGTCCCACCTATTTATCTTTATTTTTGTTGCATTTGTTTTTGGGTTCTTGGTCATGAACTCTTTGCCTAAGCCAATGTCTAGAAGAGTTTTTCTGATGTTATCCCCTAGAATTTTTATGGTTTCAGGTCTTAGATTTAAGCCTTTGATTCATCTTGAGTTGATTTTTGTATAAGGTGAGAGACGAGGATCCAGTTTTATTCTTCTACGTGTGGCTTGCCAGTTATCCCAGCACCATTTGTTGAACAGGTTGTCCTTTCCTCACTTTACTTTTTGCTTGCACTATTGAAGATTACTTGGCTGTAAGTATTTGACTTTATTTCTGGGTTCTCTATTCTGTTTCATTGGTCTACATCTGTGCTTTTATAACAGTACCATGCTGTTTTGGTAACTATAGCCTTGTAGTAGTGTAGTTTGAAGCCAGGTAAAGTGATGCCTCCAGAGTTCTTCTTTTTGCTTAGTCTTGCTTTGGCTATGTGGGCTCTTTTTTTGGTTCCACATGAATTTTAGAGTTGTTTTTTTCTAGTTCTGTGAAGAATGATGATGGTATTTTGATGGGAATTGCATTGAATTTATAGATTGTTTTTGGCAGTATTGTCATCTTCACAATATTGATTCTACCCATCCATGAGCATGGGATGTGTTTCTATTTGTTAGTGTCATCTGTGGTTTCTTTCCTCAGTGTTTTGTAGTTTTCCTTCTAAAGATCTTTGACATCTTTGGTTAGGTATATTCCTAAGTATTTTTATTTTTATTTTTTGCAGCTATTGTAAAAGGGGTCGAGTTCTTGATTTGATTCTCAGCTTGGTTCCTGTTAGTGTATAGCAGTTTTACTGATTTTTGTATGTTGATTTTGTATCCTGAAACTTTGCTGAATTCATTTATCAGATCTAGGAGCTTTTTGGATGAGTCTTTAGGGTTTTCTTCATGTAGGGCCATATCATCAGTGAATAGCATCAGTTTGACTTCCTCTTTAACGACTTGGATGCTCTTTATTTCTTTCTCTTGTCTGATTGTTCAGGCTAGGACTTCCAGTACTATGTTGAAGAGGAGTTGTGAGAGTGGGCATCTTTGCCTTGTTCCAATTCTCAGAGGGAATGCTTTCAACTTTTACTCATTTAGCATATTGTTGGCTATGGGTTTGTCATAGATGGCTTTTGTTACCTTAAAGTATGTCCCTTCTATGCTGATTTTGCTGAGGATTTTACTCATAAAGGGATGCTGGATTTTGTCAAATGCTGTTTTTGGCATCTGTTATGATGATCATATTATTTTTGTTTTTAATTCTGTTTATGTGGTGTATCACAGTTATTGACTTGCATATGTTAAGCCATCCCTGCTTCCCTAGTATGAAATCCACTTGACCATGGCTTATTATCTCTTTGATATGTTGTTGGATTTGGTTGGCTAGTATTTTGTTGAGGATTTTTGCATCTATGTTTATCAGGGATATTGGTTTGTAGTTTTCTTTTTTTGTTACGACCTTTCCTGGTTTTGATATTAGGGTGATATTGGCTTCATAGAATAATTTAGGGAGGATTCCCTTTTTCTTTATCTTTTGGAATAGTGTCAGTAGGATTGGTACCAATTCTTCTTCGAATACCTGATAGAATTCAGCTGTGAATCCATCTGGTCCTGGACTTTTTTGGTTGGCAATTTTTTTTATTACTGTTTCAGTTGTCAGTACTTCTTATTGGTCTGTTCAGAGTTTCTATTTCTTTCTGGTTTAATCTAGGAAGGTTGTGTATTTCCAGGAATTTACCCATTTCCTCTAGGTTTTCTAGTTTGTGTGCGTAACAGTGTTCATAGTAGCCTTGAAAAATAGTTTGTATTTCTGTAGTATTGGTTGTAATATCTCACGTTTTGTGGCTTTTCCTCTTGACTTAAACTCTAAATGTTGGCCATCTTCAGGACTTAGTCCAGCCTGTATTTTCTTAAAATATTTTTTCCAAGGTTCCCCCTCCCAACTTTATGACTTTAAATATCAAATAATTAGAATTTTCCACATTTGTATTTCCTCCGCAGACTTCTCCTCTGAGCTATAGACTCAAACATTCAAACTATCTTCTCGATATCTCTATTTGAAGGTATCACAGTCATCTTTAACTTAACATGGTTAACACAATTATTGATTTCCAGTCTCTCATTCCCCAGTAATCCTCTTCAGTCTCCATATCTTAGTGATAGTACCACCATCCTCTAGGTCCTTAATCTGTAAATCTAGTAGTCTTTCTGGATTTCCCAGCTGCTTCTTTTCAGTGTCTTGCATGGTTACTTTTTTTGATGCATTCTTTAAATAGTGGTGTTTTGTCTTAGCATCTACTCACTTTTCTTTCTTTCTTTCTTTCTTTCTTTCTTTCTTTCTTTCTTTCTTTCTTTCTTTCTTTCTTTCTTTCTTTCTTTCTTTCTTTCTTTCTTTCTTTTCAAGGTAAGGCAGAAGTCTTTATTAAAATGAACATTTCTACCAAATATTAAAATTTAAATGTGGGAAATCTATAATTTTCAAAACAAAAATCTATTTTGCAGCCTTCTGTAAAGGCCTCTGACTATTTCTTTTCTTTTTTTTAATTATCTACTTTCTTTTTTATTTTATGATACTTTAAGTTCTAGGGTACATGTGCACAACATGCAGGTTTGTTACATATGTATACATGTGCCATGTTGGTGTGCTGCACCCATTAACTCATCATTTACATTAGGTATATCTCCTAATGCTATCCCTCCCCCCTCCCCACTCCCCACAATAGGCCCCAGTGTGTGATGTTCCCCTTCCTATGTCCAAGTGATCTCATTGTTCAATTCCCACCTATGAGTGAGAACATGCAGTGTTTGGTGTTCTGTTCTTGTGATAGTTTGCTGAGAATGATGGTTTCCAGCTGCATCCATGTCCCTACAAAGGACACGAATTCATCCTTTTTTATGACTCCTTAGTATTCCATGGTGTATATGTGCCACATTTTCTTAATCCCGTCTGTCACTGATGGACATTTGGATTGATTCTAAGTCTTTGCTATTGTGAATAGTGCCGCAATAAACATACGTGTGCATGTGTCTTTATAGCAGCATGATTTATAATCTTTGGGTATACACCCAGTGATGGGATGGCTGGGTCAACTGGTATTTCTAGTTCTAGATCCTTGAGGAATCGCCACACTGTCTTCCACAATGGTTGAACTAGTTTACAGTCCCACCTACAGTGTAAAAGTGTTCCTGTTTCTCCACATCGTCTTCAGCACCTGTTGTTTCCTGACTTTTTAATGATTGCCATTCTAACTGGTGTGAGATGGTATCTCATTGTGGTTTTGATTTGCATTTCTCTGATGGCGAGTGATGATGAGCATTTTTTCATGTGTCTGTTGGCTGTATAAATGTCTTCTTTTGAGAAGTGTGTGTTCATATCCTTTGCCCACTTTTTGATGGGGTTGTTTGTTTTTTTCTTGTAAATTTGTTTCAGTTCTTTGTAGGTTCTGTATATTAGCCCTTTGTCAGATGAGTAGATTGCAAAAATTTTCTCCCATTCTGTAGGTTGCCTGTTCACTCTGATGGTAGTTTCTGTTGCTGTGCAGAAGCTCTTTAGTTTAATTAGATCCCATTTGTCAACTTTGACTTTTGTTGCTGTTGCTTTTGGTGTTTTAGACATGAAGTCCTTGCCCATGCCTGTGTCCTGAATGCTATTACCTAGGTTTTCTTCTAGGGTTTTTATGGCTTTAGGTCTAACATTTAAGTCTCTAATCCATCTTGAATTAATATTCGTATAAGGAGTAAGGAAGGGATTCAGTTTCAGCTTTCTACTTATGGCTAGCCAATTTTCCCAGCACCATTTATTAAATAGGGAATCCTTTCCCCATTTCTTGTTTTTGTCAGGTTTGTCAAAGATCAGATGGCTGTAGATGTGTGGTATTATTTCTGAGGGCTCTGTTCTGTTCCATTGGTCTATGTCTCTGTTTTGGTACCAGTACCATGCTGTTTTGGTTACTGTAGCCTTGTAGCATAGTTTAAAGTCAGGTAGCGTGATGCCTCCAGCTTTGTTCTTTTGGCTTAGGATTGTCTTGGCAATGCAGGCTCTTTTTTGGTTCTGCATGAACTTTAAAGCAGTTTTTTCCAATTCTGTGAAGAAACTCATTGGTAGCTTAATGAGGATGGCATTGAATCTATAAATTACCTTGGGCAGTGTGGCCATTTTCACGATATTGATTCTTCCTATCCATGAACATGGAATATTCTTCCATTTGTTTGTGTCTTTTTTTTTTTTTTTTTTTTTTTTTTTTTGAGACGGAGTCTTGCTCTGTCGCCCGGGCTGGAGTGCAGTGACCGGATCTCGGCTCACTGCAAGCTCCGCCTCCCGGGTTCACGCCATTCTCCTGCCTCAGCCTCCCGGGTAGCTGGGACTACAGGCGCCCGCCACCTCGCCCGGCTAGTTTTTTGTATTTTTTAGTAGAGATGGGGTTTCACCGTGTTAGCCAGGATGGTCTCGATCTCCTGACCTCGTGATCCACCCGTCTCGGCCTCCCAAAGTGCTGGGATTACAGGCTTGAGCCACCGCGCCCGGCCTGTTTGTGTCTTCTTTTATTTCACTGAGCAGTGATTTGTAGTTCTCCTTGGAGAGGTCCTTCACATCCCTTGTACGTTGGATTCCTAGGTATTTTATTCTCTTTGAAGCTATTGTGAATGGGATTTCATTCATGATTTGGTTCTCTGTGTGTTACTGGTGTTTAAGAATGCTTGTGATTTTTGCACATCGATTTTGTATCCTGAGACTTTGCTGAAGTTGCTTATCAGTTTAAGGAGATTTTGGGCTGAGATGATGGGGTTTTCTAAATATACAATCATGTCATCTGCAAACAGGGACAATTTTACTTCTTCTTTTCCTAATTGAATACCCTTTATTTCTTTCTCTTGCCTGATTGACTTAGCCAGAACTTCCAACACTATGTTGAATAGGAGTGGTGAGAGAGGGCATCCCTGTCTTGTGCCAGTTTTCAAAGGGAATGCTTCCAGTTTTTGCCTTTTCAGTATGATATTGGTTGTGGGTTTGTCTAAATAGTTCTTATTATTTTGAGATACATTCCATCAATACCGAATTTATTGAGAGTTTTTAGCATGAAGGACTGTTGAATTTTGTCAAAGGCCTTTTCTGCAACTATTGAGGTAATCATGTGGTTTTTGTCTTTGGTTCTGTTTATATGCTGGCTTACATTTATTGATTTGCATATGTTGAACCAGCCTTGCATCCCAGGGATGAAGCCCACTTGATCATGTGGATAAGCTTTTTGATGTGCTGCTGGATTCGGTTTGCCAGTATTTTATCGAGGATTTTTGCGTCGATCTTCATCAGGGATATTGGTCTAAAATTCTCTTTTTTTGTTGTGTCTCTGCCAGGCTTTGGTATCAGGATGATGTTTGCCTCATAAAATGAGTTAGGGAGGATTCCCTCTTTTTCTATTGATTTGAATAGTTTCAGAAGAAATGGTACCAGCTCCTCTTTCTACCTCTGGTAGAATTCAGCTGTGAATCTGTCTGGTCCTGGACTTTTTTTGGTTGGTAGGCTATTAATTATTGCCTCAATTTCAGAGCCTACTATTGGTCTATTCAGGGATTCAACTTCTTCCTGGTTTAGTCTTAGGAGAGTGTATGTGTCCAGGAATTTATCCATTTCTTCTAGATTTTCTAGTTTATTTGCATAGAGCTGTTTATAGTATTCTCTGATGGTAGTTTGTATTTCTGTGGGGTTGGTGGTGATATCCCCTTTATCATTTTTTATTGCGTCTATTTGATTCTTCTCTCTTTTCTTCTTTATTAGTCTTGTTAGTGGTCTATCAATTTTGTTGATCTTTTCAAAAAACCAGCTCCTGGATTCATTGATTTTTTGAAGGGTTTTTTGCATCTCTATCTCCTTTGGTTCTGCTCCTATCTTCGTTATTTCTTGCCTTCTGCTAGCTTTTGAATGTGTTTGCTCTTGGTTCTCTGGTTCTTTTAATTGTGATGTTAGGGTGTCAGTTTTGGATCTTTCCTGCTTTCTCTTGTGGGCATTTAGTGCTATAAATTTCCCTCTACACACTGCTTTAAATGTGTCCCAGAGATTCTGGTATGTTGTATCTTTGTTCTCATTGGTTTCAAAGAACATCTTTATTTCTGCCTTCATTTCGTTATGTACCCAGTAGTCATTTAGGAGCAGGTTGTTCAGTTTCCATGTAGTCGAGCAGTTTTGATTGAGTTTCTTAGTCCTGAGTTCTAGTTTGATTGCACTGTGGTCTGAGAGACAGTGTTATAATTTCTGTTATTTTACATTTGCTGAGGAGTGCTTTACTTCCAACTATGTGGTCAATTTTCGAATAAGTGCTATGTGATGCTGAGAAGAATGTATATTCTGTTGATTTGGGGTGGAGAGTTCTGTAGATGTCTATTAGGTCCACTTGGTGCAGAGTTGAGTTCAATTCCTGGATATCCTTGTTAACTTTGTGTCTTGTTGATCTGTCTAATGTTGACAGTGGGGTGTTGAAGTCTCCCATTATTATTGTATGGGAGTCTAAGTCTCTTTGTAAGTCTCTAAGGACTTGCTTTATGAATGTGGGTGCTCCTATATTGGGTGCATATATATTTAGGATAGTTAGCTCTTTCTGTTGAATTGATTCCTTTACTATTATGTAATGGCCTTCTTTTTCTTTCTTGATTTTTGTTGGTTTAAAGTCTGTTTTATTAGAGACTAGAATTGCAACCCCTGCCTTTTTCTGTTTTCCATTTGCTTAGTAGATCTTCCTCCATCCCTTTAGTTTGAGCCTATGTGTGTCTCTGCACATGAGATGGGTCTCCTGAATACAGCAAACTGATGGGTCTTGACTCATTTTCCAATTTGCCAGTATCTACTTACTTTTCATTTGAATTTTTCTCCCTAATCAATATGATCTACTTCTATGGCTTCATTGTCATAATATGCTGATGACTTTCTGATTTTATCTCCAACCTTGGGTTTGCTTCTGAAATCGTGGTCCTTATATTTAAGTACTTAGTCAACATCTTAATTTCGATGTTCCACAGGAAACCTCAAATTTTGCTATCCAGAATGGAATTTTCTACATTCCCAAGTAACTCAGGCTTCCTTCTTGTCCCTTCTCTCAGTGAATAATATGAGCACCTAATAGATTCACAAGCTTGAATCCTGGATACTATTCTTGGTAAATTGTCCCTTTTTCATTCACATTAGGTTTTGTCTATCAGGTTTTGTCATCTCAATGTCTAAAATATGGTACAAATTCGTTAACTCACCTTCTTTTCTCATGAAACTACCTTGGAACAGGTCTTTCTAATTTTTGTGTGGACTGTTGCACCAGTCTCCTCATTTTCATTTTTAATCACTTCCATTCTATTCTTCAAGAAGCCAGAATGATTTCTGAGAAAGCAAATAAGACCATGTCATTGTCCTCTGTTAAATCATTTATTTTAATATTATGCTTCATAAATCTGCAATCATTTTGTTTATCCATTTGTTTATCTGTCTATGATTGTAAAATCCCTCATTGGAATTCATGCTCCATGTGAGCAAGGTTGTGTCTGCTCATCTTTTGTTTCTTAAGCGTCTTGCACAGTTTCCCAAACACCATTTCTTAATGATAATATTAATGATGAAAACATAACCAGAAATCCAAAAATAGTGCAGTTCCGTTTTGTACTAAAATGACATTTTAGTGAATTTAAACTGAGACATTTTAGTAAACAAGTCTAGTATGGAATTCCATTTTTCAGCTTTGTTTTCAAGGGATTGTGAATCTAGGCATATGAGTGAGTAGTTTTCCCTATTGCTCTGTATGTGGCCTACAGCTTGCTCAAGCAAGATCAGGACCACAGCTAGGCCCTTTGAAGAAATCCATGTGTGTAGAACTCTAACCAGGTCAGACGTAAATTACAGATATTCCTAAAGTGACTTTTTGTCTTTCTGACTGGATATGATACTGTAGTTTCTATAAAACAAAAGAGGACCATCTGGTTTCAAAAATACAATGTGGGTAAATACAATATAGATAACTTGATAATAAAAGGATTTTAATTTAATTTAGGTATTTATATTTAGATACCAGCTACTAGTAAAATACTACCTCCCCCTCCCCCTCCAAAAAAATCCCCACAGCAAACACATATACTCTAGTAATTTCTAATGCTTATAGGAAAATGGACTTAATGATTTTTGGATTAATATTTCTTAGTTTTCATTTGCTTTTCAGTCTTCTTTGGGAAAAGAGTAACCTGTGTCTCATCTTTTTATGATGATCAATTTACACATCATAATTTTTTTTTTTTTTTTGGATATATTTCCTAATGGGATTGCTTGGTTGATTGGTAGTTCTAAGTTCTTTGAGAAATCTCCAAACTGCTTTCCACACTGGCCAAACTAATTTACATTCCCACCAGCATACCCACATCATAATTTGAATATGCTATGTTCCAGATTAGTTGCCAGCAAGAAGGGTTGAGATGGGGGCTAAGATTAAGATGACAGCAATATAAAAAGAGATTTGAAAAATATATATATATATATATATATATATATATATATATATATATCAGTCTAAAAAATATATTTACTCTGGGTGATATTGATGTGTCAATGTGGGTTCATCAATTGTGTGGTAACAATGTATCACTCTGGTGGGGGATGTTGATTGGGCCCATGCATGTGTGGAAGCAGGGGATATGTGGGAAATCTCTGTATCTTCCACTCATTTTTGCTGTGAACCGAAGACTGCTCTACAGAATAAAGTCTATTAAAAATATATATATCTTACCAGTGGCAGGGGTGTGAGTAGAGTGGAGAGTGGGGCTAGGGAGTTTCAGGGAATATAGGTTAAGCCGTGTTTTCCTTCAGATACCCCATGGAACCACTGAAGCGCTTTCCCAGGTATCCTACAGTAGCATGGCACACACTCAGGGCTAGTGGAGAGAACTCTTAACTGGTAAAATGTGTTAATTCTGTGTGTATCTAGGCAATTATGAACACTATGTAAAACAATGTCAGTTCTTTAACCTCAGAACCTTTGCGGTGTGGTCAGCTAAAGTGAACTAGACAGTGACTCAAGAAATCTAAGCATTTCTTTTTTTTTTTCCTTCATTATTTTTGTGTCAGAAATTTGATGGCTAATTGTGTAGTTAACCCATGGTTCACTGTATTCTCTAAATACAATCTCATATAAAGTGAGTCTTACCAGCCTATAAAAGAAAAAGTTCTCTATAATGATAAAAAAATCATTAATTTTTACAAGTGTAATCACACCCGAAACATAATAATGGAGTTCTTTCTTGAAAGAAAACATATATAAGAATCTTCTTAATATAAGAATAATATCTGCTCCATCAACTGCATCTCGAAATTCGTGCTAGGATTTAGCAAGTTGTACAAAGAACACAAGCCTTTGTCTCAACAGGTCTAGGTTCTTTTCCCGATTGTCACTGGCCGTGTGACATCAAGAAAAACTCCTAATATTGCAAGGGCACTTTTCTCATCTCTAGAAAGAGTTGTACTAGATGATGCCCAAGAATTTCTCTGGCTTTATACTTTTCTGTTTCATCTTCCAAATTTGGAAATTCATTGATTTTGGTGTTTTTATGATTGCATGCCCGTATTATATAACAAAGATGACTGTGTGCTACATTAATGCTAATCCCTAGGACTAAATTAAAGTTATTTGAAAACTGTGGTGCATTGATCGCTATTTCTTAATGAAACTTCCAGGACCTTGATTAACCATAGAGATTCGTTTTTGTTGTTGGAGAATCTGGCTGTTGGTATGGTATCAATATGCATGGCAATAACTTTAGAATTATTGGTGAGATAAGAAATAGTTTCAAAATCCATGTAATTCCTTTTGTGTAGTGAAAGGAATACTAAAATTTTAAAGATTTATTTTGAATTTTGGCTGTACTTTTTAAATGACTCTGTGACATTGCTAAGTCACTTAATTTCTCTGATACTTAATTTTTTTGCATCTTCGAAGAAAGGGATAATGCCTGCTCTGCATACATTTTAAGTTGACTATGAGTGAAAATAGTTTTATAGGAGAATTCTCTTTGAGAATTGCAAAATGCAAAACATTGTAAAGATTGTAGTTTAATCTTTTGCCATGGCAAAGATAAATCACTTCCAACTGCTAATTTTGGGGAGCGAGCAATAATGTTTTATGAATGTCTTTCTGGGTTGGAGAACTGCTGCATTAGTAGGAATTCACATACAGGCAGCATGATTTGATAATTCTGCTATCTTGATCCTGCTTACTGCAATATCCATCAGTAGAATAAGGGTATGTCTGAGTAATACTGTATGGCCCTCTGCACTCTTCACAGAAGTGATTACTTGTTGAAATAAAGGCTATGGCAGACACGGTACCGTGAATCTTCTGACTTGGTACCTTCATTTCTTTGGGTCTAGTCTTTTTTGTCCTGGCTCTAGCACTTACTGGCATGTGAACTTGTAACATGCTACCTAACTTTTCTGAGCTTATAAAAAGAAGAGTTGTATATGTCATTAATTTTTATAAACTAGGCATCAGTTTTCCTCTCCCTCAAAAATGGTAGCTATTGTATTTGCTACTCTTATACTATTATTCTCTAAGTGCAGAGATTTGCAGGCATATACATCCTAAAGAAAGGGTATTAAAAACTCCAAAGTTGATAAATCACTTCTTTCCCCAAATTCTCTATTGCCAATGGGCATTATTATTTAGGATTAGCGCTTACTGAGAATAACAGAGACCCAAAATATACCCTCTTAGGTAAAATTGAAATTTATTTCTCTGACCCTGAAAGATTTGTAGATAAGTAGTTTAAGACTGATGTGGTGGGTCAGTTCCACAGAGTCCGAGCCCTCAGGGCCCCAGCTCCTTCTATTGTGTTGCTCTTTTGTGTGTAGCTCCTAATTTACCAAGGTCACCTCATGGCTCAACATAGTTGCTCTAGCTCAAGCCATCATGTCCACATTCTAGCTAGCAGAAAAGAGGAAGGTACAACAGAAAAGGTAAATAGTGTGCATTATTTAAAGAAAGTCTCCAGAATGTTGTATAAAATTTGTCCACTGGATGAAAATGTATATACTTACCAACAAAGGAGGTTGTGAAATATAGTCTATCCATGTCCATGAGGAAGAGAACAAACATTGGGAAAAAGCTAGCTTCTTAGACACAAGAACAATTACAGAGACATTTAAAATGTGTCCCAGAAGACTGAGAAAAAAAGAGCAAAAAAAGGAAGGGGATATATATAGCTATGTTAGTTTGAGTTAGGTGGTTATTATGAGGATTTTGTTGTCATTGTTTTTACATGTAATTATCAAAGATACTGAAGCCTAACTTGCATTCTTGAGCTTTCGTTTTTTAGCTGTTATTGAGAGGAAAACAATCTCCTGGATTCTTTTCTTATTCTGGAAGTATGGATGTCTTCTCTAGTAAGTAAGTTTATTTTGCTTTCAGTGAAGCATCTATATTATATTCTATGTTATTTTTTTGACTGGAAAACCATATATTTTAAGAAGGATTTAGTAACTTGGTCCCTGGGTGTCAATCAATAAAGCACATGAATAACCAGTGTGAAGTGGTCACTTGGCTGCCCAAGGGGAAGTCATCCAAGAACGAAATCAGTATAACAACAGCTGAATTGCATCCTTCATCAAATGCATGTAAAACAGAACAGAAAGACATCAATTCCCAATGCTGGTATGGGTGGTCTTTCTACTGCATGTATAATTTCCAATTTAACAAAGGTTAATACCCTGTTGTAATTTGAAATGTCAAAATAATAAATCCTATGTGGGTAAACTAGATGGTGGTTTTAAAATTTGTAATGAATATTCAGTTGAAATAGTAAAGTCATTTAAATTACATCAGTAGAGTTTTTCTCTTTTTCAAACTAGTGATATGTATGTGTGTGTGTGTGTATATATATACCAGAATATATATATATTCTGGGTAATAGCTTTTATGGGTCTGATATCAGATCAGATAACTAACTAACTAATAATATCAGATAACTAGTGTCTGATACCTTGTCTTTTAGGTCAGCATGGCCCAGTATGATTGGAGGCAATGACATCTTATTAAGTAAGCAATTCTGGATAGAGTGTTTCCTTTTGACGGCTTTTAATCACTTGTTACTTTCTTTCAGTTTTTTATTCCTTGAGGTAACTTATTTTAGAGGCTAGTTTGAATATTTAATCTGTTCTTGTCTTTTACTGTGAATTTCCTTCAAATTTTAATTCACAATATTATTTGTATTAAATCTGTTCATAAGATAAAATGTGTTAGTAATTTTGTCTTTTTAAAGTTGAATTTATGTTAATCATTTTCTTTAATCAAAAAATTAAAATCCCCTCCCAGGAACAAGATACAAAAGTCTCAAGAGCTTAAATTTGCTTTTCTTCTTCTTCTTCTTCTTTTCTTTTCTGTTTTGTTTTGTTTATCTTATTTTACTTTAAGTTCCGGGATACATGTGCAGAACATGCAGGTTTGTTACATAGGTAAACGTGTGCCATGGTGGTTTAAGCCCCACATGCATTAGCTATTTGTCCTGCTGCTCTCCCTCCCCTCCCCACCCTGATGGGCCCTGATGTGTGTTGCCCTCCCTGTGTCCATGTGTTTTTGCTGTTCAGCTCCCACTTACGAGTGAGAACACACTTTTCTTCTTTACCTATGGCAAATTCACTTTTGATGGGTGTGCTTGTCAATATTGAAAATGTTCTCCATTGCTTTTGAAAAAGAAATAGTCACATCAGCAAAATGGCTACCTTTCATTTTGGGTATTTCATTACTCTTTTTTTGATACCTGTTAATTTAATTCATTTAAACAATCATGTATTGAAAGGCTACTTGGTTCCAGGTGCTTTGCCAAGATTGGGAAATATAAACATGAGTGAAGTATGGTTCCTGACTTTGAGAAGTTCAGAGTCTAGAGTCTGAACTTTCTAATTTGAATTGCTTTTAGAAAACAAAAATAGAATATCAATCATTCCAGGAGATTTAAATGATGGATTTAAAATAAGAAATGGGTAATTTAAACATAATAGAAAGCAATGTAGAGATCTATTTTGTTTTAAATTTCTATCCTTGTATTGAACTTGCATGTGAGTTTTCTATCTCTTTATATTACTAATGTTCCAGAAAAAGCCGACCTTGGCAACAAAAAGATCCCTTTATCACCAATATATTACAAAGACTGATTTGGATGTAACTTAGAACCTGTGAAAATCTAGTCCTCTTTCATTTACTCAAAGATCCTTTCCATTTTACAGTACTTTGCCTATAAGAACAGTGTTAAAATCAGATGTGATATCCAAATCTTCTGATTTGGGTAGTGGTGCATTTTCACCCAAAGCTGAATTACAAGGAAAGTGGACAATGATCAAGCATAGATATTGAACCCACATTTCTTAACCTCTGTGAATCTATTACCTTCCAAAAATCCATTTCAGATTTAGATAGAAAGCAGGATTTCCTTTTGACTCTACAGTGTACAAAACACAGAACATCTGAGAAAAAGAAACATCCAACCTTAGTCATGTTCCACTTTAAATGAAGGTAAAAGTAATAAAGTTGTATTGGTACAAATCTTTAATAGAATTTTTATATAAATAGGGGATTCTTATGTTACTTTAATGCAAAATAGAAATAAAACAAATGAAATTTTATATCAAAATTAAAAACCCAAGAGTCAAAAGGCAGATATATGTAGAATCCTCTACAGCTAGCCTATCGATGAGTTCCTTTCTCATTTCTCTTGGTCTGCATTCAGCAGTGTCATCTTTTCTTTCTTTCCTTACTCTCCTGTTTCTTATCCTTTGCTTCCTTCTCAGTTTCTTGCTCCCTTTCCCCTGGCTTTTTGAAAATGTCATACTGTACCCCACCTTTTCCTGATTGGACTCCTCTGACTTCCGAGAGTTCCTCTGGTAGGAAATAGTCCAATGATTGCCTGGAGACTTCACGAGGAAGAGTTCTTAAATAGGCTGTTTTCTTAGCAGCTTGGAGAAAAGCAAGTAAACGGCTTCCATTTTAGAGGGAAATCTGTAGGTACAAAGTGGGTGGACTTCTTTGCATAGAGCTACCATTTGCTCTGCACGGGCTCTGAGGTTCTTTTGCTTCCCTTCTCATACCTCTTCTTTAAGAGAGGCCCCTGGAGAACCAACCCCTGATTTTTGTGCTTGGGCAACTCTTGGAAAACTGGCTTTTTTCTCCCTGATGTAAAGTCAGTAGTCCTAGGACTGAAAGTTTAGATTCTGGCTTTGAGCTCTGATTTATTGTTCTCTGATGTATGTGGATCCAGCTAGAACTTTAATACTTACTTCAGTTCATTTCCTGCATTGATTTCTCAGGTAATCTGAAGATGCCCTATAAGGTCCTTGAAGACTCTGAAACCCCTGACGTCCCAGGCCTATGCCAGGTTTGCCCTAAGGACCTTGGTTAATTTCCTTTACAACAACATCCCAGGCCTGAAACTCCTGATCTTGGTCATCCTTGTATTACTTGGTGATGCTTTCTTTCTATTTTATTTGGACTTGGCCCTTCAGATGTCCCAATGGGGACTTAGCATGTTCTACCACTGGCTAATAAATGAGGTACTTAGTGCAGTGGGAAAGGCGTAGGGTATGAAGTCACACACTTGTGTTTGTGTCCTAGCTCTAAACCTTCCTTCCTATGTAATGTGGATAATTCACTATTTAACCTTAGCTTCCTTAGCCATAAAATGGGCATAATAATTTCAATCTCCCGGGAGCTATTGTGAGAATTAGATGAAATATTCATGTAAATCACCTGCCTCTTTGTCTGAAAGCAGTGGGGGCTCAATCAAGTTGATTCCCTTTCTCTCCTTTGTATGTATGCATGTGTGTGTGTGTGTGTACAAACACACAAGCATAGATATATGCATGTGTGTGTGCATAGAAGCATGCCTGTATGCATGTATACATGTATGCATGTTATCCTGATGCTGCTTTTTTGTTCTTTTCCTATTTTTCTCTCCTGCAAAACATTTACTTTATCTGCCAGTTTTCTATATTTTCTGAGATTTAAGAAAACAAGCCACTTATGCTGAAACCTGAAACAAAGGGTAGGTTGGTTTATATCAGTATTTGGTCCTACCAACTCTTCCAGAATAGAACTATGTCCCCTTTTTATACTCTGCAACGCTGGAGATTCTGCAACGCTGGAGATAAACAAACACATGAAAAATAACCCTAGTTCTCAATTCCTTTAGTTGTTTTTCCTGGTATCCATTCCCTTAATATTTCCAAATGGTAGGTACTTCTTGATGTATACATTTATATACCACTTATTAACTTACACTTAACTTATCAGATGATGAGTTAACTTTTTTCAATGACCCCACACACCCTTCACAGTCTATCACAGGTTGGGGTACAAACTACCCAATGTTTTCAGTATTATGACTTTGTAGATGTTCTCTGAAGTGAACTAGTAGAATACTATGATAATGTATTCTTTCTTGAACAGTGTATTTTCCCCTGGGGTTAATATTTTCTGGAATGAAAAACATTTTCTGTTTAGTTTGTTTAATTTTTAATATATCTACTAAAAGTTCTTCCCAAATACAGAGATTTGTTTATCAGATCAAAGCCTCCTATTACCCCACAATTAAATGAATCAGCTAATACACTGCTGGCACGCCTCCATTTGTTTTCAGTCTTCCAAAATGTTGATAACTCCCACCCACTGTTTCTTATTTCTCACTCTTTCATTCCTATGCCATTAAAAAAATTCCTTTATTCATTAACATGGTATATGTGGGGAGGACTGTGGCTGGACTGTGGCTGGAGTGGGCATGTCCAGCTGGCTTCCAGGGTTTGCCCTCCATGTGGACAACAGTGCTGGTGGCTGAGCTCCACATCTGAGGCCTGGCAAGGTCAATCTGTCTCAATGCTAATGCTGTGGGACAAGCCTTTTGCAGTGAACTGAAGTTCTATCCCATTAACTCCCATCTACTTTCTCTCTTCTTGTTATTTAGCATTATGTAGACTATTTACCTTTTGTACTCATTTCCAGTTGCTGCTGCAATAAAAATGACCACAAATTTAATCTTTTGAAACAACCACGAATTTTTATCTTATGGTTCTGGAGGTCGGAAGTTTAAAAAAGGTCAGCAGAGCTGTGTTTCTTCTGAGTGCTCTAGGACAAATCTTTTTCTTTGGTCTTTCCAGCTTTTGAGGCCATTCATATTCCTTGGCTCATGGCCCCACACTACTCTAACTTCTACTTTTATTGTGACAACTCCTTTACTGACTCTGATCTTCTGTCTTCCTCTTTCATCTTTTAAGGACCCTTGTGATTACATTGGATCCACATGGATAATCCATTGTCCCATTTGAATATACTTAACTTAATCACACCTGCAAAGTCCCTTTTGCCATGCAAGATAACTTATTCACAAGTTTCCAGGATTGGGATGTGGACATCTTTGGGGGCCATTATTCTGCTTGCCACACTCTTCTGTATAACTTTACAAATATTTGAACAAACGTTATGTCTTCTGATATGGTTTGACTCTGTGTCAAATCTCATGTCTAACTGTAATCTTCATGTGTCGAGGGAGGGACCTGTAATCCCCATGTGTCAGGGGAGGGAGGTGATTGGATCATGAGGGCGATTTACCCTATGCCCTTCTTGTGATAGTGAGTGAGTTCTCACGAGATCTGATGGTTTTATAAGCACCGGCATTTCCCCTGCTTGCACTCACTTTCTCCTGTAGCCTTGTGAAGAAGGTGCGTGCTTCCCCTTTTGCCCTCCGTCAAGATTTTAAGGTCCTTGAGGCCTCCCCTGCAATGTAGAACTGTGAGTCAATTAAACCTCTCTCTTTTTTTTAATATAAATTACCCAGTCTCAGGTATTTCTGTATAGCAGTGTGAAAACTGACTAATACATCTCCTCTAAAACTTATTTTTAGGTTATCATAAGAATTGTTTTCACTTGCTTGTTAACTGATGTGGCCTCCAGATTCATCACCATCCTTATTTCCTCCATCTGTATTTACTCCACTTTGCCAATGTCTTTTTTAAGTATCCCAAACTGAACGTAGATATGATTAGACTCAGAAAGATTCAATGAAGATAACATTTCCCTGGTTCTGGACACCTTGTTTATAATACAGCTCAAGAATTCATTATTTTCCTGGGAACATTGTTGACTAATATTGATCTTTTCACCAACTATAATCCCTCAATTTTTTTTCATGTAAAATACTGGTGAGGTTTTTCCCATCCTGTATTTCTGTAGGATTGTTAAGTTTTAAAAAAATTAATGCGCTATATTCAAGTCCTATTAGGTGTCAGAAACTGGACATTTTTACACTTAGGTAAGCCCAGTGTCAGCTGCCTACATGTCCTCAGGTCTTTAGCTCTCTGGGGTCACATTTTAAATTTAAACAAATTACCATGGGTCCTATTTCAAGAGTGGAGGAAATCACTTCTTCCCTCTTCATATGTTCAAGGCTTCTTGGGGAAGTTGGCACTATGACTGGTCATCTCTGGCTAATCATCTATTTCTACTGAGCTCTCAACTCCCAATCTGCATCCTATGTTCCACGCCACTGTCACTTTTTTGTGCTTTGTTGTCCTAGGCTGGATACTTCAATTTCTGTCTCCCCCAAGGTTCTACCAACCCGGGTTTATATATGTAGACTTTTACTGAAGGTCTGAAGTTATGAAAAGAGATAGCATGCAGCTTCGATAGTAACAAAACAAAACAAAAATAAATATTAGACCTTAGAAGTATCTTTATCATTCTGGCCTCTGTGAACTCCTCCCACAGCCCATTGCTGGCACAGAGCCCAGGCTGACATCAGGCAGGTCGGTTCCTCCCCTTCTGCTCTCCTCAGGCTCTCAGGGCCAACCTTCCCTTCTCCTTTAGTTTCTGCTGCAGTCAGGTGTCCTCACTGAGGACTTCACCTTTTTTAGGGTAAAGAAACTATGAACGTATTTGGCTGAACAAAAATAGCTTTTCTACCTATAAAGCAGGGGCGTACAATCTTTTGGCTTACCTGGGCCGCATTGGAAGAAGAATTGTCTTGGGCCACACATAAAATACACTAACGCTGACAGTAGCTGATGAGCTAAAAAAAAAAAAAAAAATCACAAAAAAATCTCATGATGTTTTAAGAAAGTTTACAAATTTGTGTTGGGCTGTGGGTCGGAAAAGACTTGGGTCTTGCTATAAAGAGTTCCATTCCAGGATTTTAACATAAGAAAAAAGTTCAACCTTTTTTCCATTTATCTCTGTGAAAAATGCAAGTCCTTATTGTAGTTTATTATAACTTTTGAAAAGCGATTCCACTGCACAGTGTTTTTGTTCTCACTCTTAGCATTCTCATCTTTTTAAAGCCACAAATTTCATAGATATTTTTCTACATTTTCCTGTAATTATTTAAACGTTAGCAGTTAGTTTTAAATAAAATAATTAATCTTAAATAAAATAGGACAGAAAATAAAGAGCAATTCTATAAACTTTACTTGGTGTTGGTACTAATACCTCAATAAAAATTTTGGCAAACGTGCTACTACTTTTGTGGCACAAGAATAGAATGAGAACTTATGCATGTCAAATGCCATGCTGGATTGAAGATATGCTTTGCTTTCAGGAGATTTTCTCTTAGGACATTTTTACGTTCTTGATGCTTTCTTTTTCCTTCTAACATATGTTTTTAACAATAAATTATATATTTTTAAAGATTTTTTCCCTTTATTTTTAAGCTATTATATTTGTCAGGGATCAGAGACGTTGACTCCCCCACAATGTAAACTTTCATGGATTAGTTTAAGAATGAACACTAAGGCCTGGTGCAGTAGCTCACACCTGTAATCCCAGTATTTTGGAGGGCAATGCTGGCAGATCGCTTGAGCCCAGGAATTCGAGACCATCCTTGGCCACATGATTTAACTCCATCTCTACAAAAAAATGCAAAAAAAATTAGCTGGTGTGGTGGTGCACCCCGTAGTCTCAGCTATGCAGGAGGCTGAAGTGGGAGGATTACCTGAGTCCAGGAAATTGAGGCTGCAGGTGAGCTGTGATGGTGCCACTGCACTCTAGCCTGGGGGGCAGAGTGAGACCCTGTCTCAAAGAAAAAAAAAATTAAGACTACTATTTATTGCAAAAAAGAAAAGTGAAGTGCAGTTCATTTTGTGTATCTGTAACTATAATTTGTATATAACATCGAAGTTTAAGTTTCTAATATGACCTGATTAGCTATTTTATGTGTTCTGTTATTACTTGAATTGCTCGCAGGTCTCAGTAAGTTAATATATAAAATATTAAATCCAGATTCAAAATTTCGTCTGCTCTTGACTATGCAGTGGAAATTTATAACATTTTTTGTCATATATCCTAAAATTGAAATGGACATATCATCTTTAACTCTATGAGAGTTTATAAACTGCTTCATTCCACAGAACTATTAATATATATTTTATATTATTTATTATATTTTATGAAAACATATACATATATTTAAAAACTTCATATTTTACAAAAAGCAATTATTATAAATTATTGTTCTCAAAATAAAGATTACAATGAGTTGTTCTGAATTTTCAGCTACATGAATAATCTAGAGTACCTGCGAGGTTTTGCTTCCCACAATGTGCATCCCGCAGTTCTTGGACCCACAGAAGTCAGCCTGCATAAGAACTGTGGGATCAAAATCTGAGCAAATACCATGAAGCTAAAGATACCGCTCACAAAAGTGGTTTTTCTCTCTTTTACTAAGAAGAGGAAAGGCTGTTTGTGTTTAAATGCATGTTAGGGGTTAAACTGTGTCCTCCTAAAACCTCCAGTACTCCAGAATGTGACCTTATTTGGAAATAAGGGTATTTTCAAAAGTAATAAATTTTAAGTGAGGTCAGTAAGGTGGTGTATTGGTCAACTGGTGTATTCCAATATGACTGGTGTCCTTATAAAAAGGAAGAATTTATTTCTATTTTTTTTTTTTTTCAAGACAAGGCCTCAGTCTGTCACCCAGGCTGGAGTGCAGTGATGCCATCATGACTTGACTCACTGCACACTTGACCTCCTGGGCTGAAGCAGTCCTCTTACCTCAGCCTCTGAGTAGCTGGAACTAAAGTTGCATGTCACCACACCTAGCTAATTATTATTATTATTATTATTATTATTTTTGGTAGAGGCAGGATCTCACTATTTTGCCCAGGCTGGTCTCAAACTCTTGGACTCAAACGGTTCTCCTGCCTTGGCCTCCCAAAGTGTTTGTATTGCAGGCATGAGCCACTATGCCTGCAAAAGGGAAAATTTACATGCAGAGACAGACACACACACACAGGGAGAATGCCATGTGAACAAGAAGGTAGAGATCAGTGTCGTGTGTCTATAATCCAAGGAATGCTAAAGACTGCCAGCAACTCCCTAGAAGATAGAGGAGAGGTCTGGGGCAGATCCTTACAGCCCTCAGAAGGAATCAATCCTCCCAACACTTTGATCTTGGATAGGTGGGTTCTAGAACTGTGAGATAACACATTTCTAAAGACACCCACTTTGCTAAAATAACGACTTTATTAATAACTTCTTAACTTCCTGATCTATTTCTAACCTAAAATATGGTGGGAAAACACTTTATTTAGGGGGAAATTTTCTTGCAATAGGTAAACCGTTCATCAATATTAACATATTTTTGTCAAATAAACTGTTCCTTTTAATTAGCCAAATAATCTATCTGGAAAAGATACTTCTGTGTCGGGAGGTCAAATTGGTGTTTACCAGTGAGTCTTGTGGTTCTTCTTGGAAGAACTGTCTTCTTGTGGATGAACTGAATGTTTATGAATGTGGACCAGGTCCTGAAACCAGAAATGAATGCCCTGGGAAGACTGGGGCAGCACCAACTCCCACAGTCCATTCCGCCAATTCACCCTGCAGCACAAACTAAGCAGCAAGCAAACAAAACCCTTTTTAGACTCTACATTTTCCCCCTCTGTTCCATTGCACGAATAGATTTTTTTATATGAACTGTCTATACACACTCTGCCCACTTCCTCTTCTTCCTTTCATGCTTCAACCTCTTCCAATCTGGCTTTATCCCTGTCATTCGACTGAAACTGCCCTTGTCAAGGGTCTAGGACTCCATGCCAGCAACATTTCCCCCTCATCTTACTCCTCCCATTGGTAGCATTTGGCACTGTTAGCCATTTGCTCCTTGCTGGAACTCCTCTCTGGCTTCTGTGACACCATACTCCCTGGCTCTTCACCATATCTTCGTGGACATACCTCTGTCTTTGCTGGTTCTTCCTGCTCTATCTGTTCTTTATTTGTTGCTGTTCCTTTGAGCTTTGCCATAGGTCCTCCTTTCCTTTCTGTTTCTACTGTTTTCCTGGGCTGTCTCATTCAATTTCATGGATTTAAATATTATATATATGCTGATGAATCTTCTGAGTTCTAGACTTTTATATCGAACTACCTACCTACTTGACATCTCTATTTGGAAATGTCATTGTATCTTGTAAACAACATATTCCAAACTAAGTTCTTTATTCCCATGCAACCAAGCCTTTGTTTCTTCCAACACTTTATCATCTCAGCAAAATCCACCAGAAGTCTAGAAGTCAGTCCTCATTCCTCTCTTCCCCTAACTTGCCACCGGTTTCTCTCCATCTGCATTCCTGCTACTATAGTCCAGGCTACCATCATTTAGTACGGAACTAATTTAAACAGCTTCTAACTAATCTCTCTTCTGCCCCTCTTGCCTTCCCCTCCCTCATTAATTCGCCACATAGTATCCAGAAATATCTGTATGTATGAAAATAGGATCATTTAATTCTCCCGCTTAAAACTCTTCTATGAATTCCTGTTGTATTTAGATTAAGATCCAAACCTATTCCAGTGACCGTCAAGGCCCTCTGTAACCATGTCCCTGCCTTCCTCTCTACCTGTAGAACAGCATCCTGGTACCCCCATTCCTCACTCGCTTCTTTCCATCATACAATTGGCTTGAATTTCTTGAATATACCAAGGCTTTTCCTGTGTTAGGACATGTTCACCTCTTCCTTCTGTCAAAAATGTTAACCTAATAACATGGTATGAGGAAAGACATAGTTAAATCATATTGTGGACTGGGCCACCTGGGAAGCTCTTTTTGTAGCAGGGAAGTTGGGGTGTTCTCCTGGTTCAGTCATTTGGGGTTCAATGAGGTATAGTCTGCCAGGTGGAGGATTTCTAACCTGTACATGGTGTATGGACTGAAACTACAGCTGGTGGGTGGACTTGCAGCATTAAAGAGTCCTCATAAGGGTGATTTCATGCAGATAATTGTTCTTTGGATAGAGGATATGGTCAGAATTCTTTCCATTTAAACCACTGATTCCTTTGAGTGTTATACCCATTCTGAGGTATTTAGTAACATATAGGTGAAAAAGATTTTTCTTTTCACCTGAGTTGATTTAGTAACATATAGGTGAAAAAGACATGCTAGAAGCTGCTTTGCATGCAAAATAATAAGTGAAAACGAATGGTATTAATTGATGTTCCTGAGATTGCCCTTTGCTTTTTTTTTAAAAAATGCAACTTTTAAATATATATTTTCCAATATCATAGCTTTTATTTCAGACCTTTTATTTGGTGATCATATTCTCACATCCTAAACTTTAGTCATTTGCATTCCATCTTTAGGATTTTTGAAGTATTTCTGTTTCATTTGTTTTAGTATGTGCGTGTGAGAGTGTGTGTATTTCTAACTTAATATTAACATCTGGAAAAGCACGAGTTTGATGTTTTAAGTTGCACCTTTCTATTTATAACAAAATGCACAAATAATACCATAAAATGTTTATCTAGGTACCATGTAAAATTGTGATTCAACAGTATGTGAGTACCACTTTTTGGAAAAGCTATTATATACCATCCTCAAACTTAGCCCTACTTAGCTGACATAACTTGACAACACATTTACCTCATTTAATTTTGTCTTATTTAAACTAAGATTAAAAGGAATTAGTATTTTCTGAGCATGCACCAGTTGAAGACATCAAATATACTATGGAAAGCATGAAGCCAGGCTGCAATAAAAATTTTGCCTTATGTAATAGAAAAGATGTAAAATATACCATGAATAACAGAGGAATGTAGTTTACCAAGTTGTATCTATCTCTCTATATTTATGTTTGGAGTTTTGCCCTTATTGATGACCCTGTATGGAAAAGACTGGTCAATCCTACTTAGTATTAATCCTTTGCACAGGGAGACTACTCTTGGAGACTGAGTCTATTTTCAGTCTTTACAAATGATGAACTATTGAATAGATCACACATATGCAGATGAACCCAATTTCGTGTATAATAACATATATTCATTTTATTTCATATATTAATCTATATTTAAAATATGAAAGTTGCTTTTCAATAGAATGATGGATGGCTGATGATCTATTTATTATTCCGTGGTCTTCCTTTTGATGAACTACACCTATTCACTACTCAGACAACATAGTTCGGTTGGGACCTCTGGTAATGAAACACATCAAAGTTAATTGGACTACATGGGAATTGAATTGAAGATCGACTTTGACCTCATTAGCACAATGATATAGTCAGCTAAGGTTATAAGATCCAACACTCATGGAAACACTCAAAGGAAAAACTCATTTCAAAGGGAAGTTGGATGTATGATTAATATACCATGCAGCTTTGTAGATGAAAGATTAAAAAAGAATATAAAACTATCAGAGAACAGATCAGAAAGTAGGATTTTTATCTTTGCATATATTTGACTCAGTTTCCCAACTAATAGTAAGTGTTGGGAAAATACTTAGGAAGCAGGGCTAATTCATCATGGTATTAGAAGCTACGGTCAGCCAGAATGGCACTGCAAACTGTCATAATCACTCTACAAGCATCATTGAAACTATGCTAATTGCATCTGTACCAGTCACATAATGAGAATGGCCAATGCTATATGGTGGATTAAGGGCCAATTGTAAGTGGAGAAGGTAAGAATACCCTGCAGAGGCATATTTAAGTTATGCACATTACCATAATATTATCACAGAATGGAAATAAATAGCAAGCCAACCTTTTCTGAATGCAGTAACCAGATACTCTGGCTATTGTTGTTTGACATGGATATTTAACTTGAGCAAAAAGACTATGTTAAATGGTAAGGTTAGGAATAGAATTTCCAAAGCAACACGCTGTAGGGGGTAATGGAGACAGTCTTTATTTAGGAACAAGATACAAGTGTGTAGAAGTCTGTGGAGTGTATTTGGCCACATTTGCAGACACAGGAAATAGCATGAGTGCAGAATTATCAAATGGCAATTCTCTATGTAGTTCTGACCACATCTGAAAACTTGTCTTTCCTCTTTAAAGACAGGAAACTTCGGTTTTTCTTCCCTTCCTTCTCTCTTATTCCCTGTTTCCTTCCTTCAAGACATTATTCATCCCCATTTTTTTCAAAATAATTTTATTGTTGAATTCTTTCTCCAATTTATCTTGACCTTGACTTCCTTTGTTTGGTAGCTGTGAGTTTGTATTAATGATATGCTACTCGTACCAATGGTTCACATTCACAGTCTAGACTGGACCTTTGAGTACGTTGTCTGTCTTAATCAGTTTGGGCTATTGTAACAGAATACCATAGATTGGGTGACTTAATGAATAAACATTTATTTCTCACAGTTCTGGAGGCTAGGAAGTCCAAGACCAAGGTGCCTGCAGATTTGGTGTCTGGTGGGGGCCCACCTGCTGGTTCATGGATAGCCATCCTCTCACTGTGTCCTCACATGGTAGAAGAGAGGAGGGAGCTCTCTGGAGTCTATTTTTAAAGGGCACTGATCCCACTCATGAATGCTTTGCCCCCATGACCTAATTGCCTCCAAAAGGCCCTACCTTCAGCTGTCATCACATTGTGGGGGATTGGATTGTAACATATAAATTTTGGGGAAACACAAACCTGCAGTCCATAGCAGTGTCTGTTAAGCATGATTTGAGAAATAGGAATCCCCTCTAGACTGCAGGTTCCCCTGACTGTTTACCTAAAATTAAACTATTAGAGGTTAATTTTTCTATTCAGTTAATATATAATAAACAGCTATTGCATGCTATGCCTTGTGATAGGTTAAAAAATATGCAAAAAACAAAGTATAGTCTTTGTGTCACAGCAATTTTAGTTAATGCAATAGTTGCAGCAATTATCTTTTGGACTTCTAGGCTCCCATTCAAAAGCAAATATCTCTTGGAGTAAATATCAAGACTTTAGCTGTTAACACTTTAGAGGGGATTTGACTTTAAGAGGAAGGCTCTGTAGAAGCAGTTTTTGACTTAGGCGCTTGGAAGCTAGGACACTGGATAAGAGGAAATGCCATTTTGCTTAAAGCACTGATTTGTGGAGGTGCAAAGGTGGTGAGGGTGAGTTGAGGACCTGATGCTGAGAAATAAGAAGCCAAAACCTTCGTTTATTTGCCATTTTTTTTTTTGCCCATTATTATTGTTTAGTTGAGGTTGTGAAAATTAGATTTCTGAGTCACTGAAAATTCACCTCAGTTTTCCTGTTTTAGTCATTAACATTGTGTTCATTTTTTAGATAATCTGCTATGGCTTTTCATTTTCTAATGTATACTTCTCAAAATTGACTATCTTTTTTGACTGTTTACATATTAATGCATATTTTTAAAAACCATAATTTTATTTTAAGTGTGTAAGGTCACTATACTAACAGATTTGAGTTAGAGTTTGCAAAATTTTAAGCTTATTTACCATTTTTAATCACAAAAATATATACTACCTTTGAATATTTACTTCTTTTTATACTAATATCTAAATAATTCAGGAGAGAAAGAAATAAATAGAACAGAATAAATAATAGCAAGTTTGTTGAATTCAGTGACTTTAGATCATTGAATATTTTGATATAAAACAACGTTATTTGCTTAGTTGATAAAAGCACAATTGTTTGCAATTATATGCTTATTATCTTGATTATATTATCTTAATGAGTTATTATCCTATTGTATTATTTTGGAGCTCAGCACAATTTGTACTAAGTCCAACTAATCAAATTGGTTATTTACCCTGAACTATGGGACAGGTAATCTAAATAAATTCACTTAGATATTATAATCACGGTAAAGATCAGTAGCAAACCTTTACAATGTTCAAATTCAAGGCCTTCATCTCCATTTGTCACATTCCACAAAACCTCCCCGTCAATGCTCTCTGACTTTATTGAGACTCACCTACTTATTCATTTTCTTTAAATCTGCCTCTTTTTTTCTCTCAGTTGACTATGTTTTGCCAATTCTATCTTAAAAATGTTTTTTCATGCTCATTGGTTCATTTCCATCATCTCTGACATTGTTACAATTTAGCTCTTTATTTTTTTTCAACCAGAAATATGCAAACCCTCCAGGTACTTCCTTTGCCATCAGTGCACCTCTCTGAACCTGCCCTGCCTAGGGTTCAGCTCTGATAATAATACTTCCCAGCTGAAAAGCTTTCAGTGGCTCTCTCTATTGCCTGCAGAATAAAGTCTCAGACCTTGGGTTATCTTTGTGGCCTTCAACAATCCAGCTACAATTTACATTTCCAATGTTATCTTCCACTATAAGTTCCAATTCTCATATTTCTACACATCATTCCCATTTTTTACCATGTATTTTACCCTCTAAGAATTTATTCCCATGATTTCTTCTATCTGATTGCCCCTTCCCATTCTCTGACCTTTAACATTCTGACCCATTCCTTGTAAAAGTCACCTCCCAAGAAAGTTTTCCTAACCTCCAGCAGAAGGCAATTTCCCTTTTCTCTCTCCTATTATTTCATAAATTATGAAATAATTTTATTTCAGAGTAGCTGAAGCTATTCTGTTGGTTAAATGTATCCAGACATGTTGTTAATCAGGTGAGGGGACATTATGCTGTGTTAACAAAAAACTCCACCAAATCTTAATGGCTTAGCTGTGCTCCATGTTGCAGTTCAACTTTCAAGGCTGCTTTTGACACCTCTATCTCAAGAAATGCTTTCGCAGTTGTCACAGCAGAAGGAGCTACATGGGAATCACACACCAGCTCTTAAGTGCTTCTTTCTGCCTGGAATTGATACACATCACTTCACTCATATTTCATTGGCCAAAGCAAGCTACCTCTAAGTCGCTAGAAAAGTGTAAAACCTTTGAATGTGCAGAAAAGAGAGAAGAACCAGAAATACTGGTGAGCACTATTAATTTCTTCCTTCCCAATCTGTATACCTTTTTTTTCCTTTAGTTGTATTATTTCATTGGCTAGGACTTCCAATAAAATATTGACTAAGAGTGATAAGAGATAAGAGCATCCTTTTTGTCTTGTTCCTGATCTTAGGGGGAAAGCAACTATGTTTTTAAACCATTGAAGGTGATATTAACTGTGGGCTTTTGCAGATTCTCTAAAAAAAAAAAAAAAGCCCAAGTTGAGGAAGCGCCCATCTAATTCTATTTTGCTGAGAATGTTTATCATAAATGGATGTTGAGTTTTGTCAAATCTTTTTACCACATCTAGGGATATGATAATATGATTTTAATTTATTCTCTTGGTGGGATGGATTACATTAGCTAATTTTTGAATGTTGAACCAGCCTTGCATACCTAGAATAAATTCCACGTGGTCATAATATATAATTCATTTTGTACATTTTTTGATTCAATTTGTTAGTATTTTATTGAGGATTTTTGCATCTTTGTTCATGAGAGATAATTGATCTATAGTTTTTCTGTCTTGTAATATCTTTGTCTAGTTTTGGTATTTGGGTAATGCTGACCATATAGAATGAGTTAGGACGTGTTCCCTCTGTCTTTATTTTCAGGAGTTGATTATAGGGGATCTGTTACCATTTCTTCCTTAAATATTTGGTAGAGTTTACCAGTGAAACCATCTGAATCTGGTGCTTTCTGTTTTAGAAGGTAATTAATTATTGATTCAATTTAAAAGATAAATATAGGTCTATTTAGTTGATTTATTTCCCCGTGTGTGAGTTTTCATAGATTGTGTCTTTCAAGGAATTGGTCTATTTCACTTAGGTTATCAAATTTGTAGACCTAGAATTATTCATAATACTCCTTTATTATCCTTTTAATGTGTATGGGGTCTATAGTGAATGTTCTCACTTTCATTCTTGGTATTAGTAATTTGGGTTTTCTCTCTTTTTTTTCTTGATTAGTTGGGCTGGAGGTTTATCAATTTCATTGCCTCTTTCAAAGAACTAGCTTTTATTTTCATTTGTTTTCTCTACTTTTTGTTTTGTAAAATTTCTTTGATTTCTGCTCTTTTATTATTTTTTGTTTTCTGCTTACTTTGGATCTAATTTGTTCTTATTTTTCCAGCTTTCTAAGATAGCTTAGATTATTCATTTTAGATGTTTCTTCTTTTCTAATAGCACTGTTAATTTCTATCATAATATATGTGAAAACTATCATAGACTGTACATTTCTGAAGTCAGTATTTGTGCTTTATTCTTCACTGTATTTTTCTAGGTCAAAGAGAAGCACCCATAAACTAGTGTTTTCCAAACCTCAGTCATTCCCTTTCCATCTTCATGTTTTTGCCATAGTCTTGTGCCATTTATGATAATACTTAACTAATACTTAAAAAGGAATCACTTTTAAAAAATTAAATCAACATTTTTAGAATGGGATTTTTAATACAACTATAAATGGAAATCAGGGTATCTTCCCATATAGGAATCTTGAAAAATATGTATTAAACTATATAAAATATTTACTGAAAACATGAAAAGAAAATATTACTCGGCTACTATCTGAAGTCATCTTAAATACCAGAGTTGTCTTTGTGGTACACTTTTGGAAATCAGTGAAACAAATATAAATGAAAGAGGGTACAAATATATATCAAAGTTCTACACCAGAGGTTTTAAACTTTTTACTTTATTTTCTTGGGGTTAAATATAGGAACTTAGGGTAAGCATTAACAGAACGGTTACCTTAATGTGAATGGAAAAAATATTAGATTTATAGTAAGAAGACATGAATTTAAATGCCCTGTTTTTCTACGTTCTTGCTGCATGAGACAGAAAGTCCCACAGAATCTTTGTTGGTAGAAAGAATCAATGATGTTCACTTGATTGTATTGTCAGATGTAAATGAGATAAATTACAATTATGTTTTAAAATTGTCTAGTTTTATGGGAAAAGGATTATGATTCTGCACAGATATGCCTGTATCTACCCTTTTATAATGTAGTATTCAAGGTATAGTATAGGTAGTTTTTTTAAAGTAGCATTTGTGCAACTTTTTTTTGAAATGAGTACTTGACCAGGGGCATAGGTAGAGTTACTAAATATCAAAAAACAAGACTCAGAGATCTGTTTAATCAAAATTAGCGGAGAAAAAATTTAGGGTAAAGACTGTTACCTGGCAATATGTTTATTTTCATGATTTCCTTAAATATGAAAAACCAATTCTTTTCTTTGTGGGTGTTCACAGTTAGAGAATAGTTGTAAGTTCTACGTGCTATTTTGGTAAGTCAAATCAATATAGTCTTATTCATCCCTTTTTCTATTTTCCAAGTGTTCATTTTTTTGCTCCTTTTTTATTGCCAGAATTTTTAAAAGAGTTATTTCAGAATTGCATACAAACAACATGATTAACCATTGTTTGGTACCATATAAGCAAAAAGCCCTAACTGATTAAGTGTTTTATCCCTTAACTGAAGGATTGGCTTCTGAGCCACCATACTAAGTAGTTGGAGTAAGAGGTAAGGTAAATTAGCAAATAATTCATGAGCCAAACGGGAGTACCTTATAAGATAACAATTTATTTTAGTTAAAGTTCCTTGAAATATTTTTCTAAGAATCAAGTTTTAAAAGATACATTCAGGAGATTATTGAATACAGAAGCATTGGAAGATTTTGTCATTGATATGATGAAGACACTCTTTGGGCTGGATGTCAGTCATTGTAGTTTTTGAGGATACAGAAATGTCTGTATTCTGAAGTATAAATAAAGGAGCAAATAAATTTATTTTTTACATGGCTTAATGTAACAGTATATAATCTAGACATGGATAATAGATGCAACTCAGTCAGCATGAATAATCAAAGTTCTTAAAACTAAACTTTCAATGAACACATATCCTTTGAGCAAGACGAATAATGAGGAATGGGAGCCAGCTCCTGTGATATTTATGCAACTGCTAAATTCTCACTGAAGTCAATGGGAGTTTGCTTACGTAAGGGCTGCAAGCTTTAGCCTCCAGAGATTAAAGGGGAAAAAAAATCCTTAAACTCTTTCAACATTAATATTGCCTGTAAGGAATCCAGCCATGACCTAAGCCATAGAGCTTTCTGAACCTAGCAAGTAGAAGGGTAAACAGTAAACACCAGTTATTTTAAGCACAATCTAATCAGAGTTCAATGAGAAGCAATATTATATTTGATCTCTAAGGTATTAATACTTGTATATCACTATTAGACATTTTTATGTAGCCCATTATCCAAACAATGGCTTAAGTCTGTGGTATTTAATAAATCAAGTTTCCATGGCCATGAGACTGAGTGGGAGTGGGGATGAAGCCTTTTTTCTTCATTTTTTTTTCCTCAGGTGCAATTCTGTGTTAATATAAGAGAAGTGTGGCCTTCCTTCTCATAGCACTAAAAGTGAGATAATCCCTGTGTAAGAAATCAGTAAGTACGGTCTGCTTAATCTAGTCCCAGTGTGAAACTGTTGACATTTGTTCTTTTTTCTATCATTATGTGACTGGGCCTGTTTTGTGCTGGATTAGGCGCAAATCTCCTATGCAGCACATTTGGCATGTTACTAGTAGTTTAACTTCATTAATAATGTATGAAGAAAATGTAATCCACGACAAGGAAGGAAAGAAAAGTATTTTTTTTTTTTTTTTTTTTTTGCTTCTCCCAAATCCTTTGGAATGAGTAATTATTCAACATTTTATGTTTGATGTTATATTTTACAATTGAACTTCCATAGTGATATTTGAAAAAGAAACTTTGGCAAATGCTTGCAAAAAACACACCCTTTAAAATTTTGAATGCGATTTACTGATGGCCAGAGCTTGTTAAACATAGTAGGAAATTAAATATTTATTCAGCTTATTTCATTTTCAGGGTCATAAACGCTCTTTTTGAGTCATTCCCAATAACAAGAATTTCTACCAATAAAGCTATTAACAGGCATCAAAATAGGAGACTGCTAAATTAAGATGAGATTGTAAAAACAAATAAGAACATATGCAGACTCACATAGGAGTGCAAATGATCATTTCTGATTGAAATGTTTATAGCTAAATGAGTTTGGCTGAATTAAACACAAATGTGCCAAAAGATAAGCCCTAGCTGGTGCTTCTTTTTTATGCTTTTTAAGCTGCTTTACAGATGAAAATGGAACTACATTTGGAACAATGCTTTCTGTTTTTCCATACTATTGATATTTGTGGAAAGTCACAAAATGGCCTAAGGAAGCTAAGCTCGCCCCAAGCAGTGGTCACTTACAAGTACTTTTGTACTCTGTACTCCTGTCACATTTGGGCGATCAGAGCAACAGCTGGGGAGACTTTTTCAACAAAGATGAGTGTCAGATAATCCTGATGAGATTCCACATCCAACATCTTTTGTAATTATGTCACATTCAGCTGTAATGGAATAATTCAAGCTGAAAGAACAAGCTTTGATCCTTTCTTAAACCTTTCCCTGTGGACTGGCTATCTAAAAGATTTAAAGATATTTCTGTTACAAGATCTAGTGTTTCCTCAGAGAAGTCATGCTTCTGAAGCATCGTGATCTACAAGAACAATATCAAGTTTGCCAAACACATTTCTGAAAGTATCATGTGTGGGGGGAGGGGTTGTATTTAATGAAGATATCAATAATATACTATGCTTCAATTTTCATCTAGATGATCAAGATTCATTTTCTTATTCTGTCATCCAAATAGGCAGACAGAAAAGTGATTGAAATACATTATGGAGATGTGTCATTGCACATTTAAAGCATCTGTGTGCAAATTCATCTTTTTTATGCCTGTGCTTATCAAGTTGTGTTTTAATAGAAACTGACCTAGTGAAATACTAGCTATGTTGTAGAAATTAAAAAATAAAGTCATCAAGATACTAGCAAGTTCCAAATTTCTCATTTATAGGGGAATTTTTGTGCAAAATATTTGTATTTTACTTTTATTAGGTTTCATATTAAACTAATGAAATGGACAGACTTTCAAATTTGAACTTAACACAAGATTTTGGCATAATCATCAAGATTAGTCATGTTAAAAAATCACTTTTACTTGTTTATAGTAATCATATTTCTCTAAGTTATCATTGTAATTCTTTCTGTATTTCACTCTTACATTATTGTTTTTTTCTTCATTTCTTTTTCCTTTCTAATCCCAATTACTGTTTTTTTCCTGAGACTAAATTTGTCACAACAGGAAAGAATGTGATGGGGAAGAAGACATAGACCTGATTTTAATTTTGGCTTGAAGAAAATTATTACTAAAATTAAAACCAGTGTTGGAAAATAAATATTCTTTGAATTTAATTTTTAAAAGTGTATCTGTATGACTTTTAAAGCATGAAGGTTTAGCTGCTGTTTAGTTTATTGAGCAAAGAAAAGATAATCAGTGTGTGAATGCTCCCAAAGGAAAATACCTTGATTTGGTAGAAATGAAAAGAGGCAAGTCTGTAGGACTAAGTGGTACAAATATTAAAACTATTTTTGCCCAAACTAGTGAAGTAACCTTTAATACATGTGATAAAGGTCATCTGGAAGATCATCTTTCCCACAGAACATTTCCTCTATGCCTCCATTAGGGATAGCGAGTGATCCCAGTGCTAAATAGAACATGCTCTAACTTCTATTTATGTCTTTAGCTTACACTTTAATAGTGTTTTCCATTAAAATTATGTGTTTGTAAATGAAACATAATTATAGATTTTGTTTTATTTCATTTAGGTCTTTAACTGGATGTCTGATTTAATCTTAATATTCTCAACTCTGAGGTAGGTATCATTATTACTATTTTGTAGATGAGAAAACTGAGGTTCAGAGTGGTTAAAGGACTTTCACAGGTATGAGACAATGCTGGGACTGAAAATTGGAGCTTCTACTTGCAAGTTTAGTTTTTTTTTTTTTTTTTTTTCTGATTTGGTTAATGGTGGGAGAGGCAACGGTAAGTAATATAGCCACTCAAAACTATTTTTTTCTATACATTATTAATTTTACTTATAATTTGATAATTTTTAAAAATCTAAACTTATTTTTAAGTATATATTTTATCTCTGTTAGAGGGGGTTGGCTGAAGAGGATGAAAATTGTACTCTGACTGTGACTCACCAAAAATATTGAAGGGAACAGACGAGACATTTCCATGCTTGCCTTTAGGCCTAAAGTTTAGGTTGTAACTCTATGGATATGTATTCAAAGGGTTTGAATATTCAATTGAATATGACTCAATTTTCTCCTTCTTTGTTAGGTTTGGTTATTTCTGATAAAATGATAAGTTGGTTTTTAAACAAGCGAGAAATTTAGAATATTGAAAAACCTGACCACTAACATTGTCCTCCAGGAGGGATGTTCCTTGCTGGTGAATATGACAAAGGCCAGTACACATTTCCCCAACAGAAAAAAGCCTGGTGGGCTGACAGTTCTTAGATTTTAACCTGGTATCCACTTCATTGTATATAACTTTACAATCTTTTTTCTTTTACTTAAAATAGACATTTTATCATGCCTATCATTTGCATATTAGAATTGAACACGTAGGTCACATCCCTAACAAATTCATCAAGTGAGCCTTCCTGGAAATTCTAGATCTCTAACATTACTTAATTCTTGGGGAAAAAAATGCAACAATATATAACCCATATTATGTGTTTTGGGTTTTTATAAGAAAATAAGAAAGGTGTGAATTAAACTTACCCCCTTATTGGCAGTATTTGCCTAGCGTTTTCTTGATATTTTTTCCAATTCAGTATTTTCAAAGGTGTTTTGGGAAAAAAGTCATCTGTATTTTATGCCTTCAAAACAAGTTATTGGCTAAAAAGTTAGAATCTTCTGCTTACTGCAGTTGATCAGGTTTTAATGCTTTGTGTGTGAGGCAAATACACCTACTTTCTTCATTTTAGTCACCATATAAATCCAGGGAAACACTCTAGAGATGCAGCTGTGGTTTTGAGGACAGTTTCAACATAGCTAATGGTACTGCATGTTTTACTTTTTAAATGTGGCTCTAGAAAAATCACTGTCTTATATTGCAGTAACTTTTCATTTAAGGAGCCACATATCTAAAGATGCATTTCATTCATGGGAAACATAGTGGTTTATATGGTTTATTTATTGTGGAGACTGTCTAGAAAAATAAGTCTCTCTCTATGTACACATGCACATACATATGTGTATGTTTATATATAACACACACACTTTTTGTGTTATATATACACACATGGTTTTTTAAAGTTATTCTAAGGGCTATGTTAAAAACATGTTTTATCATTTCCAAGTACAACAAAAGTAGAATAAATAGTATAATTCTCCATGAGCTCATTATTTAACCTCGATAATTATCATGATATCTTGTTTCACATATATTCCCCACATTACTGAATTATTTTGAAGCATCAGACATAATATTATTTCATCTGTAAATATTCCATGTACATCTCTAAAAGTAAGATTGCTTCCTTAAATATGTAAAACAATCTACTGACACACCTGGGCTTATTAATCATAGTTGTTCAGATGTCATCAAATTTAAGAGACAGGCTTTTCACATTTATGGAGCAGTCATTACATTTTTGGTTACTTATATATTTTTTCATTTCAATCCACAAGAGCTAATAAAGTTAATTTCCTTTCTTAAACTCACAAAGTATAAAATAGTGGTTAGGAGTATAGGTTTGAAAAAGTAGAAGTCAAGGCCTTGCCTTGCCATGTATTAGCTAAGTGGCTTAGGGCACATTAATCAGCCTCAATTTCCTCATCAGTAAAAATGGGAACAATACTACTTAGATCATACCATTACGAGTGCTGTATGATTTATATATGGAAAGTGCTTAGCTTAGTGCCTGGTATGTAGGATGTTCTTTGTAAATGTGAACTATCTTTTGAAAACTTGGAGTTGGAATTTGAACCCAGGTCTGACTGATCCCAAAGCCTGCGACCTTTCCACAGTGCCATGCTCAACTAGCATGGTGACAACACTGGCAGCATCCCAGCCTGGACACTCTTTAAAGGGCATTTAATGTGTACTTATTAAGAGTCCACTCCTTGATAGCCCCGAACTTTCCATCGTCGTTGGCAAGCTTGTGACTGGAATTCTTTAGTTGTGGCAATCACTAGTCACAGAAAACAGCTGAGCCTAAACAGGTGGCTCTGAAGGTGAGCAGAGCCAGCATGGGCATGCAGAAAGACTGAGCTGAACACCCTGTGGGCAGGGGGGTCTGGTGGGAGACAGTAAGACCTGAGAAATGTCCCCTCCACTCCTCATAAAGAACAAGTTGCCAGCAGCCAGCATTCGGCATTCATCTTCATCTTTTAAAGGAGAATTGTTATTCTGAGGCATGTCTTAGATGCCACAAGAATGAGGCCGGTCTTTGTGCTTGATTTGTGCTCATGATTACAGCTCTTGTGTCTTCCAACTTCATTTTTTTTTACGTCATGAGACGTTTCAGTCTAGGTTTTGCTCAAAGCAGACCACACATATCAAGCTTTGAGACTGATTGGATGCCAAAATGTTGTGGATTAAAAAAAAAAAAAAAAAAAGAGCAGGAATGCAGCATTTTCACAAAGCTAGAAAATTTAGCAGATTGGGTCAAAGACTGTGCAATTATTAAGCACCTAATATGGATCAGGAACTGAGGGACATGTAAAAGACTACTTGTCCCATCTCCCCCAGTTCTCACTGTGGTAACGAGTAATAGCTGAAGCAGGAGACTTTTGTCGAATCTATGTTATTATTAATGTTTAATGCTTCTACACTTTAAATTTTTCCACGATTATAAAAGCCTGTCCTCTCTGTGTTCAGAAGTAAGTGATGAAAGTTAATTCCTTGTTTTATTAATTCAGCAAATATTTATTGACCTCCTACTGTATGCCATGTACTTTTTAAAGCACTGGGGCCATGGCAATGAACAAAATAGACAAAAAATCTCTCTCCTCATGGAAAACATGGGGAGATAGAAAATAAACAAGAAAAATATAAAGCATGTTAGCAAAAAATGCTAAGAAGACAAATAAAGCAGGCTAGGTGGGTTGGAAGGTTCAAGGAGAGTTATGAAATGTTAGATAAGGCCAACAGGGAAGGTGTTCCTGAGAAGGTGACTTAGGAATAGCGACCTGAAGGAAGTGAGGGGACAACCATGCAGGTGTCTGAGTATGAATGTTTCTAGACAAAAGTGACAGCAGCTGTAAAGAACCAAAAGCAGACTGTGATGGGCACATTGGAAGAATGGCAAAGAGGCTCCTGTGCCTGAGTGAGGGCAAAAGGAAATGAGGCAAGGGAGAGAATGTGTGTATGCATCGTGGCCTTGGGGGCCACAGTGAGGATGCTGGCATTAGGCTGAGTTGGGAAGCTATTATAGGGGTCAGAGTAGAGCAGAGGCATAATCTTACTAAGGCTGTATTAGAATCACTTCTGTTGCTGTGTACAGAACGGAGGGATAATTGGACAAGGGGCCTGATATGTAGTAAGGCAAAACAAGTGTACATTGCTATTGCTAATTTTACAATTACTGTGGTCTTTACCTGTTGCTCGACTGTGCCTGTTGAATGAATTGACAAGAAGATTCATGAAACATGACACGGTCACTCATTTTACTGAAATGACTACATAAAAATGATTAACCCTGCTGCACATGTCCTCTTTTATTTTGAAGTGATGATCTATAGAGAGTTGGCTCAAGAGGAAAAATTCCTTGTGGTTGTCGTCTGTCTCTTGAGAAACTTTAGGATTAAATTTTTATTTTGGATGCTTAAGTGTGTCAACTTTAAATTGGCTATAAGTAGTATTTTTTAAAAAACCAACATAAATTGTGGCTAGGGAGATCAGAGTCCAGAATACCTTTAGAATATTAAACAAATGTATTTATTGCCCAAAACATATTTCTTGCAAATAAAACAACATGTAAATGTACATATGCCAGTTATTCACAATGAATAATACAGCTTCAAATAAAAATATTAGAATATAGTTTTCTCTATTGTTACTTAAAGAAATACTTTTGCAGTATGTCCTAGTGGAAAAAGTTAAAAATATTTCTTCTAGTAGGTCTTGTTTTTAAAAATTCTGGATTGGATAGTAGCTATATGCCTTGAATATGTAGTATGTTCTAAACAAATTATTATTGCCATTAAAATTTAAAGTGCAAGAATAAAGAATAAAGGTAATATTTTGTGGAGACAATTTAATGGACCAACTTTTCTGTACATTTTAATTTAAATTTATCAAACATTTACATTTCCCTCTGTTTCTTTTTTTTTTGAGACCAAGTCTCACTCTGTCACCTTCTTTTTCAACATGAACAGATTTATAAATGTGTTAGGATTCACATTTCAATAGAAATATATACTTGTGTATCTTTATCTATACTTATCTATCAGACCATTTATTTTCTTGTAACAAATGCAATTTTAAGAAAAGGTGGCTATTAGTCACTGAAAACAATAGTTTTCTAGGAGACTATTTCCTGTAGATCTTTACTACATTATCCATTTTGTTTGGCATTTGATGCTGTCTGTGAAATTCAAGAATTTCACTTGGAGACGCCTTGTCAACTTTTCCTCACTTCAGGTTTCTCACACCCACTTAACTGTCAGTTGCTTTCCAGTACAGCCCAAATTTAATGAACTTCAGTTTCCTAGATTTCACTTAGAGGTAGATGTTGAGAGAATGTAGATGTAGAAATAACCAGAACTGGAAAACTATACATTTAGCCAACACTTAAACATATACTATTTGTTAGTGTTTTCTAATCTTCATTCTTGCAATACAGTTTCTTAATCCTTCTAAAATGGGTCTTTTCTCCTTGAAAAGCCAAAAAATGCTTTGCACATGTAAAATCATTTATAGCCACAGATGACGGAATTACCTTCTCATTCCTTGTTACTTGCAATAATTTAAAGAGAGCAAATAATAGAAAAAATCTTTTAAAAAAGTGTTGAGATGAAGGAAGGAAAGTGTAGCCATAAAGATCTGTGTCTACAGATTCAATTAAACATATTCAAAAGCAAATTCTTTGGAAGAAATTTAGATTATGAAATTTGATGCTGGGTCTTGGCAGAAACTTGAAACATAGTAAGGATTAGCTCAATGGCATCAGGGCTGCTTGAATTCTGGTGAGCATAGGAATTTCCTGAGTTACTTACCAAAAAATGTAGCTCCTTGGCCTACCACCGGGGACTCTGAATTAGTTGGTTTCTGGGAGAGTTTATGCAGAAATCATGTTTGAGAAGCCTTCCAGATGATTTGAAACAGGTGGTCCTATGACCACACTCTCATGATCTCTTGCCTCAACTGGTGCCTTGATGCTGGTACTCATTCATATTTTGTCCTTGGAGTTGTAATTTAAAATTTACCTGCTTTTTATGGTACCCAATATGAATCGATACCTCTTATTCTTAGCAGATACTTTTACTTTTTATTTTTTCGGATGATAAAAAGCTGTAATCCATCATCTCCCTGAATGCTGCCTCCCTTTGCCTCAGAAAGTCATTACATCTCGCTCTTCCCTCTTTCTTCTTCCCATCTTAGAGGATAATGTGTCTCCCACTTTTTTCTAAGATTGTATTTCTGCCTATTTTCTTCTACTTACTTGCTGAATGTCTGGTTCTTTCATTATATTCCCAGCTCCATGAGAACACAGACTGTGACTGTTTTCTTGATCATTGTTTCTTCAGAATTGAGCACAGGGCTTATAGACACTCAGGAAATGTCTGTGTTCTGAAGCCATGAGAGATAGCTTGTCTTCCTTTTCCTAAGAACCTATTTCATCTGTTTTTTACCTCCAGTTCTCCAACTTCTTCGCTCTGAACTCCAGAACCTTACCTTGGTGTATGCTCTCTATTTTCTACAGCTACTTCTTTTTAAGCTACAAACATATGTATTCTGAACATTAGAAACTACACCTCCCAGTGTTATGGTCTGAATGATTGTATCCCCTCAAAATTCATATGTTGGAGTCCTAACCCCCAAGGTGATAATATTAGGAGGTGGGGCCTTCAGAGAGGTATTAGATCATGAGAGCAGAGCCCTGTGAATGGGATTAGTGTCTTAGAGAAGAGGCCCAAGGGAGCTTGGTGGCCCTGTTCGCCACATGAGGACACAGTACGAAGCCACCATCCATGAAAAATTGGGAACTTACCAGATACTGAATCTTTGGATGCCTTGATCTGGCACTTCCCAGACTCTACAACTGAGAGAAATCAATTCTTGTTGTTTGTAAGCAACCCGGTTTATGCTGTTTTGTTATTGAAACCTGAATAGACTAAGTCACTCAGTTTCTTATGCTATGTAGTGTCTTTGTTCAGTAAAAACAGTTAGCAATGTCCTACTATTGATATTGAAAAAAGGTTGAATTATTTTCCTTCTTTCAGTGGACATTTGGAGGTCTATACAAAGCTGTAAGGGGCAAGAGGTACATGGGCCAGTCATAAAGTTTGTTTATTCAAATGGAGCCTGTTGATCTGTCATAGTTTTCAGGTTGAGCTACTCTGCCAGGGCAACATTCTACTGTATTCAAATCAGCTGTACTGGAATTGGTACACCTGCTAGTGTCTGTTTCTGAACACTGAATGAGTTGCCGTAAGAGAGAAAATATGATTCTCTTCATCAACTAGAAAATATAATTCAAAGTAGCAGTAAGATCTGTAAGATACCTACAATCAATGTAATAAATAACACAATTATCTTACGTGGAAAAATTTAAAACTGTACTAAAGGAAATAATAGTCTTTATGATTAGAGAGACATTTCATGCTTCCAGCTGGAATGACTTAATATTGTGAGAATACCACATACTTCTTGAATTAATCTATACATTCAATATAATTTCAATCAAAATATCAGTTATATCTTTCATGTACTGGGAAGAATAATTGTTCACAAATAATAAATTTAAATTTAATAACAATAAAAAGTGTATGTGGGTGAGTCTTGCTTGCTCTATCAAATATTGAGAAATTAGCCCAAGAACAGACAAATTGACCAACAAAATGGAACAAAAAGTGCCAAGACAGAATTGTGTGTATGTGGAAATATATTTAATTTACAATAAAATGACACTGCAAGTCAAGGGGGGAAAGATAGATTATTAGGAAAATGCTGTTGGGAAAAGTGGTTTACCATATGCAGAAAAATAAACTTGATTGCTAACTAACCACATTCAAAAGTACACTCTAGATGTGACAGGTAAAACTATACACTTAACAGAAGAAAGAGTAGAAGAATGCCTTTGATCCTAGAGAATGATTTCTCAAAACTTTCAAAGAATAAACTATAAGGCAAATGTTGGTGAATTTGTTTATATCTAAACTAATGATTCCTGATTAATGAATAGAAAATGTTAAGAGCTAACAAAATGAGAGCATCTATGTGTTCAAGATACTAATATCTGAAAAAGGTAAATATCTAGAATATATAAGAAACACTTGCAAATTAATAAGGAAAAGACAGCAATCTCAATAGAAAAATAAAGCATATGAATAAGCAATGTACAAATATTTTAAGAAACACAAAATAATGCACTTTTTTTTGCGAGAAAACACACAATACAAAATATTAAAGACATTAGAATGCCTGTGGAGGGGAATCTTAATATTTAAAAATAGTTACGTACCATACTAGATTTGGGATATTGAAGACAGAAATGAATTTAATTCCTCCATGTTCAGCTATGCTAAGCAATAATGTTTGAGAAAAAAAAACCCACATTCTAATAGCCATAAATTAGGTTGTAATAGAAATCAGTAGGAGTCCGTGGCACCTATCTAGATATGTGCTGCTGAATACCTGGACTTGAGTGGTGGCAAGGGAATGGAGTGATGAGTCAGCAGGCTTTTGTATTGTTATGGATGTTTGAGGGACTGAAATAAATAAATAAACATGAGTTTTAAAGCCAAGGGAAGGTCCAATTTCCAGTAATACTGCTTAGAATCATTTGAACTAATTGTTCAACTAAAAATGTTGGATAAACTTTTTAAAAATTCTTAAAACATAAACAACTTGGTAAGACATAAAGCCATTTCAGATCAAAATGTATAATTCTTTTATCTCACTGTGACTCCCAGTCTATCGATCCTACCCATGTTTCAGTGTCCCTCACCTCCATGATATCCTCATTTTCCTCTTTCATTACTTAAATTGCATGGACAATTAATATAAATCACTCTCTTGTATATTTCCTTGATTCCTTTGTCCTTCTTGGGTTTTACTGTAGTTGGCTTGGCTCAGCCATAATTAAATCCAAATTTCTCCACCTGTACTTGTGCAGCTGAGCGTGGTTGATGCAAAACATAAAACATATAACCACACTGAATGGCATCACTTTAAATTTAACGTTATCAAGCAAACATACTTTCTGTCCCTAGTCCATTCATATATTCAGGTACTCACTCACCTGGATGACTATTTCACAACTTTATTTCTTTTCAAAATTCCAGTACCTTTCCTCATTCTCAATCTTAGCTGAATGACTTTTTAAAAAAGGAGGCGTTTAGAACAATCAAGAGAGAACTTCCCAACACCGTGTTTGATCATCAGCATTACATTCCTTTTCTCTTCCTTCCCACCTCAATGAAATATACATGCTTTTATCAAAAGCCAGTCTCTCTAACTGTGCAGCAGATGTGATCCCTTCTCACATTTTCCATGACATTGCTTCAGCAATTCTCCCCACTGCCTCTTACAACATTAATTTTTCACTTTACTGAATTATTCTCCTTTAGCATACAAACCTGCTGTTATTTCTCCCATATGAAACAATATCAACAAGCTTTTCTTGAAACAGTTCTTCTGCCATCCAGCACAATTTTTGTCCCCTTTGCGACAAAGCTCCTTGAAGGAATTGTCTATACTTCTTGTTTTCAATTGCATTCCTCCCATTCTTTCTTAACCCATTCTAATCAATTAGGCTTCTACTGCCCTCCCCTACAGTCTCCAATGGCCTCCACTTTGCTAAAGGCTAGTTCTTATCCCTCATTTTAGTCTTGACCCATCAGTAACATTTACTTCTGATTATTGATTGTTCAATTCTTTTTAACATATGCCTTCTTTTGGTTTCTAGGGCATCACACACTCCTTTTCCTTCCTGCTTTGCTGGTCTTCTGCTCCTCTGTCTTCTTCACCGGTTCTCTCTTTTTTCTCTTACATTTTAGAGTTGAAAAGTGTCCTAGAGCACTTTAGTTTTTTTCTCTTTTTCCTTTATACTCACTATCTCAGTGATCCTATTCTCATCTGATTTTGAGGCCTTGAATACCATCTGTATGTTTATGACTCCGAAATTTATATCTTCAGCTCAATCTCTTTCCAATTGGCTACTTGATATTTTTACTGGGACATCTAATAGATTATTTTAAACTCAACATATTAAAAACAGAACTTCTGAAGCCTTCCACACTGTCAAACAAACATACAAAAAGCATAACAATATTACTTTGGTTGATGACAATTCAGGCCATAAGCCTTTGTCTAATCTTTGGCTATTCTCTGACTCTTATACCCCACATCCCATACTTCATTAATTGTGTTGGAAATTCAGTTTCCAACTATGTAAAGCTCCATGTTGATCTGCTGCAAGGATAGTTGTGGGCCCCAGTGCAATAAAAATGTGGGGCTCTTGATAGGGAAGGGAAGTCAATGATTCCTTCTTATGGGTCCTTGTTCTAATCCATGGTAAACAGATGACCATTCACAGATTGTCACCTCCTCTCTCACATGTGCTTGGTACCCGGATTGGGAGTGGTAAGAGGCTTCTGTCAAATTGCCCATGAAATGCTCTGTGTTGCTGCCAGCCTAGAGTAGAGAGTCACTGCCTTGACCTGCCCTAAGATATCACGTGGTGTGCACCCAACACTGACCCTTTCTGTGCTTGCATCCAGGCCCTCTTGGGGCTGGAAGGTAAACAACAGAATGTAAGTCTTTCCTTGCCAAAGGTGAAGGTGTTAGTGGTCACACGGATGGTGTAGGGAGGAGGAGGCTGAACAGGGCCTAGGTGGCCAAGAACCCATATTAAGTTGGTGGGAAAGGGGAGAGACGGTAGGAGGAGGCTATCCATGAATGAGGTTCCAACCACCTGTGCATGCTCCCTTGTCCCATCAAACTTCACTTAAAAATGCAAATTCTAATGATCAGATTCAATGGATAACTTTAGCCAAGTTATTTAACTTCTCTAAGCCTGTTTTCCTTAGGTAATCATTACAGTATGGTAGCTGCAGAGTATTAAATTGCAAATATAGGGCTTTTTTGAGCATTGAGTCTTGTGTGACTGCATTGGTTGCACTCCCATGAAGCCAGCCCTGATCTGGTGACATTGTTATTGCCTAGCCAAAAATAAGTCTCCATTTAATGATTGCCTTTTGTCTTTCTTACTGGTACTTCTGGCTTCTCTTTCTTCTGATTGCCCAATTGGCATCTTTTCTAGGCTGTCAAATTTTACCCAGAGCCTCCAGGATTTGTGATCACTTTGAAGAAGATTTGAACTCTGATCTTTAGAACCCAGTTAGTTATGAGTTGATGGATGGATGGTTTTTCTTTCTTTCTTTTTTTTTTTTTTTTGCACGTAACACTTAAAAGCATGAATTGTGAAGACAACTAGACCTGAGTTTAAGTCCTGTGTCTCCTCTTACTTGATGAATGAACTTGGGCAAGTTATTTAACCTCTCTAAGGATTGTTTTCCTTAGATAATTCATTTAGAAGACTGTATGGTTAAGAGTATATACTGTAGGCACTCTTTAACCTCTCTGTGCCTCAGTTTCTTCCTCTGAAAATGGGAATGGTAATACTACCTACCCTATAGGATCGTATTGAAGATCCAGTGAGTTAGTACATGCTAAAGTACTTAGAAAATGCTCAGAACAGACTGGCACCATTGAAGGGTTTAGTAAATGCTAACTATTCTATTCATTTATTCACTGAAAAAATGTTTATATAGCAGTTATACTGTTCTATGCATACCGTTTCTCACCTAATGAGTAATATTATAGATAAATATCTACAAATAAAGTGAGGCTTGTTAAATGCTTAGCACCATGCCTGTCACTTTGTATAATCTTAACAAATGTTAGCTATTACAATTATAACCAATAATGATAATTATTACGTTGTTAGCCAGAAGAAAGATATCTTGCTTACAGCTGTTTGATGGTAATGAGAGATGATGCTCACTAGGGAACTGAAAGCTGCATAGTAGAAAACATATTCAAAGAACATCCTAGTCCTATTGCTTGAGGACATTCTATTTTTCCATACTGAGTGAGCAGCATAGATCTCAGACAAGTTGGTCTCCCTACACCATTGGATCAAGATAAAATTGAATTGCACCCCCTATCTCATAACCTGCATATACCATTAGACCTCCCAAGAGTTCTTCAAAAGATCCACCCAAGGATTTATGCTTTCATAATCCTCTTTTCTTGTGAGCTGTCTTTGCCCAGCAACATTTCTAACAAGGAAAGAAACCACAGATCTAGGTTTTCCAAAAGAATACCCTCACATTAGTGAAAAACATAGAATTTAGTGAATATTTTGCAGGAGGGCAGAAGAAGGGTTGATTACATGGCACATGGTAGAACAAACAATTATTAAACTCCATGTTAGTGATTCTTGTTCTTCCAAACCCCTCTGTTACTCTGCTGCCATACCGGGCGATCTTTCCCTTCTTTATTGAGCACCTCCTTCCTTTCACATTGCCTCTTCTCCACTCCAGGAATACCCCAATTTTCCTGGAAAATAATTGGATGTTTTCTGGCTTATACTCCTAAACTTATATTTAGACATTTATCAGTGGTCAACTCATCAGTGACCTTCTAGTAATATAATTCATTCTTCAGAGAAAATTCAATGGTGAACTATTTCCTTATTATATTTGTTTTATATGTTTAGCAATATATATTCCTTCGTTTACGTGTTTATTTGAAAAGTATTTGTTGAATGCAACCTTTGGTTCAGGCATTAGGCTTTTAGTAATATGATGGGAGTCCCTGACCTCATGGGTATTTAATTAAAAAGTTAAAACATAGATATATATGTATCTATATCATATACTAACAATGCTTTGGTGTTAGAGCATACATTTTAAAAGAGCCTTGTCAGAATTAAACTTTGTTTTTCAGCTACTCTGTACTCACTCTCTGGTCCTCCCACTTAGATCTAGGAACAGAGTAAGGACTGGCAGTATATGCAATGGGGAGCAGTGACTGGAAGGTGAGTCTCTAAATGACATCCGGGACCTAGCACCTTCATTTTTCTGATGAAGCCATGCAAATTACCATAAGAGAAAAAGTTAATTGAGGTGATGAGTGGATGAAGAGGGTGAGTCATGGTTACCAAGAATAAAAGTGCTGAGCTGTTGATGAGGTACAGAAATAATTAGTAACACATTTAAAATTGCTGACATTTCCTAACTACTTTCAGCTGGTTCATTGGTGTGCACTGTAGGAAACTTAACAATTGGTACTCATTTAATCTTAAGTAGGGTCCAAAATGTTCTTCTGCCTGGTCTGATTCTTTCTTCTTTCATTCAAACTCCTTTGATAGATAAATAGAGGAAAGAGAAGGAGACAATTGTCCCAAGATAGATTCTTCCCCAAAACAGAAAAGAGAGACAAGAAAAATCATACTTTTCAATGACATACATTTGTATGTAATGCAGACCAAACTTCTTGTTTAAAAATGATAAAGTAAGTCATACTTATAAGGCTCATGGCTTGGTGTTTTCTCAGCAGGAAAAACAGATCCAAAGGTTGAGATAGTCTAGAGGATCTACTAGATTGATGTTAAAACAAAAAATTGTATAATGCTAAAGAACAATGTTAGAAAATCATCTAGAGAAAAAGTAGTTCCTCTCTAAATAAAAAAGCTACTTCCCACATACATGCTCTTGATTATGCTCCAAATTCTAGGTCTTAAATACAATTCAATAAATATATGAACAATAAGAGTCGAAATGGAAGACGAGCAATCAATAATTTATCATAGCTTATTTACATTATCTTGTAGAGTATGAACCCTGGTATATTGTTTCCACTAATCTATGGTACTATCTTAATGAACTAAGAGGAGATATACGGATTCAGTACGTTAGGCCTTCAAAAGGAAATATTGGTTCCTCCTGAATAGATGTAGTGGTTAGATAAATTTTAGCACTCAAGAGACCAAAAAAAAAAAAAAAAAAAAAAAAAAAAAAAGACCATGAGAGAAAATATCTTTCTTAGACTCACTTAAGCTTGTTATCTTTTGGCTGTTGCCTGTACTCTTTTGCATTCTTGAGCCACATTGGTTATTCAAACACAATAAATTAAAGCAATTAGTTTTTGTTTGTTTGTTTTTTGAAATGGAGTCTCGCTCTGTCGCCCAGGTTGGAGTGCAGCGGTGCGATCTCGGCTCACCGCAAGCTCCGCCTCCCAGGTTCACGCCATTCTCCTGCCTCAGCCTCCCGAGTAGCTGGGACTACAGGCGGCCGCCACCATGCCCGGCTAATTTTTTTGTATTTTTAGTAGAGACGGGGTTTCACCGTGTTAGCCAGGATGGTCTCGATCTCCTGACCTCGTGATCCCCCGCCTCAGCCTCCCAAAGTGCTGGGATTACAGGCGTGAGCCACTGCGCCTGGCCTAGTTTTAGTTTTGATGATCTTGTATAGAGGGTTAGTTGATATGGGGATTTGCATGTAAAATCAGAGGGTTAGCTGATATTCATTCTATAATTTCAGCATTATGTGAGAATTTTGATGGATTCTTAAAGCCCTTTCTTAATATTTCACTGGATTGATGAAGTCTTGTGTAAGTAAAGAAACTCTGTTCCTAAGTTGATCCACTGATTTGTGGACTTGTCACTTGATAGTAGATACTTGTTTTTGGCATCACTGATCCATTTACCCTTTGTTTGGGTAATAAGAGGTTAATGTTTATTTAGAAATCAATTTCTTCCCTATTTTTAGCTACGCAGTTAGAATTGACTCCACCACTGATTCTACATGTGTGGTTAGTGAGTTCAGCCTTGACTCAGAGCTTCTCCTTCTTCTGGCCATGATAATTAGCGTGAGCACATAACTCAGTCAAACAGGAAGACACAAAGATAATTTTGCAGGTGATTGTGAGACTTTTTTTTCCTATTGGACTTAAATCGAGTAGGATAAAATCAACAAGAAAAATGCAGAGCTCAGTAATGTAGAAAAACTTTGTCCTAGGATGTTGCTTAAGCCCTGAATCCAGCCAGACATACCCCCAACCAGTCTTACCTTTAGACTTTTCAATTATAGGAGCCAATACACTTCCTTTTTGGTTAAGCCAAATATGGGTTGGGCTTTCTGTCACTTGCAACCAAAAGAGTTCTCATTGACATGGGCTTCTTCTTTATCTTCTTCTTCTTTTTTAAATTCTAAGAAAAACTGGAGTGAATCTGTTTGGATGGTGGCTTGCCTATGCATAGATTCCTTGTTTTCATCTTACCCAAGTTGACCACACCCAAAGAGACATGCTCTGATATTTTCACTTTAATCAGATGATTTTTTTTTTAACATAAAGAATTTTCTGCATAAAGAAAAGCTTTACAGTGGTGTTTTGAGTTGAATTGTGTGGTCCCTGAATCTCCCCAATTTGCATGTTGAAGTCCTAATTTCTAGTGCTTCAGTGTGGCCTTATTTGAATATAGGGTCTTGGTACAGAAGTAATCCAGTTGAAATGACATCATTAGGGTAGGCCCTAATCCAATATGACTGGTGTTCTTATAAAAAGGGGGAAATTTGAATACAGACACACATACTGGGAGAATGCCATGTGAACAGACATGGGAAGAAGATGGCCATCTGCAAGCCCAGGAGGGAGACCTGAAACAGCACCTTCCCTCATAGCCTTCAGAAGAAAACAACCCTGTGGATACCTTGATCCCGAACTTCCAGCCTGTGAAACTGAGAGGCAATAATCTTTCATTGTTTAAGCCATCCAGTGTGTGATACTTTATTACAGCAACCTGGCAAACTCACACAACTGGCAAAAGGGACTCACATTAAAACCTGAGTGAGATAAATAAAAAGAAGTACAATTTCATTTGATTTAATTTGATAGAGCTTTCACTACAAGTTGTTGTTATTTGTAGAGCTGGAAATGGATTAAGAAAGCACTTGGAAAAATCAAGGATGGCAAAGTTATAAACTAAATAAAGGAAGAGATTCAATGTATTTAATATTCAAAGCTGGTTTCAGGGAAGATTGCTTTTGGCAAGAAAATGAATGGGCCATATTTGTAGCATGTGTGGCAATTTCTATGTTTCTATACTTCGATATTTAGAAAATTAATGTAATGTGATATGGTATTTCATGCTTTCTTAAAATATTTCAGAACATACATTTTTCTGCAAATCCTTCAATTAAAAAATCTAAGAAGTTTCAGGATAATCCCAATGTTTATACATTTTCATTGTTGCTTTTCTTTAAAATCTGTCATAAAATAATCATTAAAAATTATTACAATTTTCTTGAATTATAATTGTCCTAACCTTAATTTCTTCTATGGAACTACAGGAAAAAATATAAAAACTGCAGTTAAATTCTTAATTAAAGCCAAACTCCTTTATATTTAAATTCTGGACTAATAGCCGAGGATTTAGATTCAGAGGTTGGCTAATTACAAGAAAGAAAAACAGAACTCTAGTGAAAGGTATCCCTATCTTTTACATACATGTTTGTATTAATATGTATATATATGTATATCCACACAGACACAAAGTATTTTATAAGGTTTGTTTTAAAATGAATATATTTGATTTGAAAGGCTAAAAAAGATTACAGATCTCAGAACCTTTTATCACAGATTATATATGATACCTCCAGATTAAGTGGACAAATTTTTAAGTAGACTGATCTATGAAAACTATACAAATGTAAACTTTTTCTTACTAGATATTACAGAAAATGACAGCCAACTCTTTAATTTTCTTAAAACTCTGACACATTTTACAGTTGTCTGTCTTGGTGTCAGATGAGGGAGCAAAGAGAATGCTGTTTTACCAAAGTTACATTTCTCCTACTATATGACAGAGATTAAAAAAAAGTATTGTCCTTTTGCCCTCCCTCTTCAAAGAGTGAAATCCTACTCATAAGCAAAAATTGATTTTTTTTTAAATAAAAGATTTTATCATTTGCCCTTTCTACCAGTACTGCATGATATTGCCGTGGTCTCAATTTATACTCCATATGGCTTGTAGGAATATTTCATATAAAATATTTGTTGGAATTATTAGGAAAAAGATATTTTGCCAATAGACAATAAAAAACTCTTCAGTTTGCAAATTTAGAGATAAAAATTTTTGTGTGATTCATTTCCTCTAGCCTCTATTCTATTTCACAGTTTGTCATACTCTAACATTTTGCATTGTTTAAAAAAAATCTGTCTTAGAATGAGGCTGAATAGAGAAGGCAGAATTGTCTACTTGGAAATTGTACACATAGCATTAAATAACTTTTTAACACATTGTGGTGTGCTTAATTCCTGGATAATCTCATCCTAATTATTTACTGCTTTATATCTTTTCATTTTTAAAATTATTGCATAGTATTTTGCATATGTATGAGATACATGTGAGTATTTGTTACCTGTATAGAATATGTAACAATCAAGTCAGGGTGTCTGGGGTGTAACTCACCTTCAGTACTTATTTCTGTGTCTTAGTAATATTCAAGTCCTCTTTTCTAGCTACCTTGAAATATACAATATATTATTGCTAATTATGGTCACCCTACTCTGCTTTAGAACATTAGAACTTATTAGTACTTCTGTCTGTTTACATCCATTTACCAACCTCCCTTCATCTCCCTCTCCCGAACCTTCATACCCGTTCCCAGCCTCTAGTATCTGTCATTCTGTTCTCTATCTCCATGAGATCAAAAAACTTGTCTTTTTTCAAAGAAAAAAATAACAATGCCCTCCTTCACCTCCCATTCTTTTGTGTTACCCAGGGCAGTACACAACTTCACAGGATATGGCCTGTGTTAAACTGGAGGACACACACACACAAGAACAGCAACACTTCAAGGAAAAGCGTTCTTTCACTAGCCGTTTCTGAGTCTTATTAAAGGAAAATGAAGTTTCTTTATGAAAACCCACCACCCACCACAATTTCTTTCATGTGAATTACACTTCCTTTTGGTATATCTTGTGTGTGTGTGTGTGTGTGTGTATGTATGTATGCACACACCCTTTGTGAACTTGAGTTACACAAGAGGTAGAAATCAAAAGGTCAAACAACAACTAGTAATGTCTCACTGTGTATATTCTTATCATATATCTCAAAAAATGCTGTACTTACTGTTCTATGTGATATTGATCTTGATTATTTCTGTGAACACATTTTCTTAATCAATAATGTGCAGAATTCTGATTCTATTGTATCTCTTCTCTTCATTTTTGAGAATTTTAGTGCCAGAAAGGACATTTATTTTATCCAGCTGCAAACTTAAATAACCTCTTCATTTCTCTAGGTCACTGATGGCAAATGTTAAACAAATTTACATTTGGGATTTTCTATTCATTTCCCACCCGGTTGACACTGAGCCGGTGATAACCACTCAATAGCTGTGCAGCCCTCAATCATTTGTGTGACCCATACTGTGTTTCCAGTTCATTGATGACTCTATCATGCAGGCCTAAATCCAAAACCTTGCTAAAGTCATGAGAGATCATATCTATTGTTTTCCCTTTGTGTTCCAAGAGTGACTTCCTTTGAAAAAATGTGAAAAATAGTTTTCACTGTAGTCAGTCTAGATGTTAAAACTTCATTTGACCACAAGTTTCTGTAAAACAGAACTTGAAGATCCTGTAAAGTTAAAACATATAGTCACACTTTTTCTCCCTGGTCACTTTGGGCCTGTTCTGTAGCAGTGTCTGCCCATAATTGGTATGGTAAACTGTTCTCTAGTTACGAGCTTCTTATCAAGCTCTCAGGAGTGTATCGATTCTATTTTTGGTTAATTTTTAATTATTTATACTTATGTCACTAAGCTGATTCAAGTGGAGAATTAACTTCAAGCTTCACAGAGTCAAAAGCAGTCAAAGACAAGGATACTGACTGGTTGTCAGAATATCTGGGTTCTCTTGTCAGTTACCATCCAAAGCTACATGTTCTCCAGTAAGATCTTTTACCTCTGTATCAGTTTCATCATCTGAAAGGTGAAGATAACAATACATATTTTACCTAACGTGAAGGACTTTCAAAAGTATCAAATGAGATAAAACACATGTAAGTTGTTTTAACACTCTAAATATTTGAATTATTTAATTAATAACATATTTTCATACTTTATTAGGATTCATATATTAGTAACATTTTTCAAAAATAATACCTTAATCAATATGTTTCACCGTGATAAACATTTCCAGATTCTGATTATATATTTTCTACTTTATGACTGAGGCTATGGTTTAAAAATATATTGTGTGATATATTGCTAATACATTAAAATTTTTTTCTTCATATGAATTGAAGAGAAATGAAAGCAAGTATTTCAGTAATTCAAGATAAAAACTACTGTCATCCAAACTCTTCAAATTTCTTTTGTGTGTTTGAAATTGACTTGAAGGACCAAAGAACTGATATTTTGATGTTGCACATAAAGGAATGGAACAATGACATCAAATTGTACTTCCCATCAAATGACACGCAGAATAAATTCCCCTGTAAAGAACTGCTATGTTAAAGCAGGATTTGCATGTTCAGAAATGCTTCCTTCCTCTCCTGTGTTTCAATCGTAGGAAGAAACATTTTCTCACATTTTCAATCCTCTGATTTTCTAGGAAACCATAGGGAAGTGACAATTGGCAATGAATGCTTCCTGCCTATGACCCATGGCTAATATTTTATTAATTTCAACTAATTATTAGTTGAAAAAATATATATGAAATTAAATGCTTTTGTATAATTAAATTGTTTTTTTAAATTTTAATCTTCTATTATTTGGTTTTGGCCAAATTAAAGTGTATGTGTATACTATATCCAGAGAATATATTTCCTCTGAAGTCATTAGGAGATTTCATTTATTTCCCTATATTACCTTGGAGAAAATTACTTTTAGAATTGGTAAAATGTAAATAAGGGGTAGTGAAATTAAATTTTTACTTTCCTGTGACTTTTCCTACTATTTACTTTATATCTTATATTATTTAAACAAGTTGAGTGGGTAAGAATGATGATAGGGATTATTTTGGAAACAGAAGAGCAGGTGAAGGTGTAGGTTTTGGGCAGTTGGTAAGACTTTAACGTTTTTAGCCTTCAAGTGTACTAGCCACCTTAAAATTGCAAAATCACACTTGCCTAGAGCTTGGCAATCATCATATGTTAAAGAAACATACTTGACATCAACCTGAGATCTTTTCTTTATTTAAGAATCTTAAATTTTGCTTGAATTTGAGTTTATTTTTCATTGACAATTTATATCTATTTTCTTCATCTGTTATGATTTTTTTTTTCTGAAACTGACATTGTCTCTGCTGATAAATCTGGAAATAAAAATGTTAAGACCAGCAATGGCTATTTCTAAATTTATTCTATAGGGAAGCAGAAATAATAGCTTGGGATTTGTAATTACTTCTGAAATAACTTCATCCTTTGAGTACTGTTAGTTTTTTCTTTTTTTGTTTTTTATTTTTATTGAGACAGGGTCTCCCTCTGTCACCCAGGCTGGAGTGCAGTGGCTGGATCATGGCTCACTGCAGCCTTGACCTCCTGGGCTCAAGTGATTCTCTCAGCTCAATTTCCTGAGTAGCTGGGACTACAGGTGCACACTATTATGCCCGGCTAATTTTTTTTTTTTTTTTTTTTTTAGTACAGATGGGGTCTCCCTATGTTGCCCAGGCTGGTCTCAAACTCCTGGACTTAAACAATCCTCCTGCTTCAGCCTCCAAAAGTGCTGGGTTTATAGGTGTGAGTCAACTCACCTTGGCAGTATTTTCTACATTCTCACTTATAAGCACTTCATTGCAGTCATACCATTGGACCATGGGTAATCTTATAAATGGCATACATTATTTGACAATCCTATTAAAATTGTTTACTTTCTATTTTAGGGAAATATTTCATAAACGATTATTTCAAATCAAAGAACTTAGTGAACAGAGTAACATACCTAAAAATATGAAACTCTAGGATGCTGCCTTCTAAAGGTTGAGCAAGTAATACGTTATTTATGTTACTCCTTTGAGCATTCTATTGGGATTTACATAATTTAGTATTATATATTGTAGAACAAAAATTAGATGGACAAGCACTCTCTTGGTCCATGAAATTATTTTTCATCTTATTTCAGCAGCTTTGTAGAGGACTATGGTTACAATAATAATAAAAGTCAACTAATCTGAAGCAATTTTAAAGATGTAAAGTTTTCCAGAGCATCAAAAGCACGTTCAGATAGTCTACAACCACTCTAGATGATGTGGAAATGTGTATAAACAGATAAACGAGTTTTGCATCTGGGACTTTATAATTTAAAGTGGCAGGAAATGAAAGAAACAGGTAGGTAACAGAAAAACATGGTGTTGATGGTGAATATGTTTTCCTACAGGTTTGTGTGTGTGTGTGTTTGTCTGTGTGTGTCTGTGTGTGTGCACATATGCGCATGTATGTTTGGAAGGTGAAGAACATAGTGGGGAGACAGGAAGTTCAATACTCAGGCAGACCAACCAGATACCGTCTATGTTACAACTAAGTTCCCATCAACACCAGGCAAGGGTAAATAGTTCTACGGATATGGATGATAACTCTAGTCATTTTAAATAGTATTTTTCCTAATTATTAGCTGAATAATTAGAGGCAAAATAAGTTTCCCTTGGGTGTCCTCCTAGATGCTGAAGCTAGTCACTAAGTAGGGTGCTGAGAGTTGGATGCAGGATCCAAGGGTCATCACGCTGGACCCGTCTTCACTCACGCCCCTTCATTGAAGTGCTAAGAACCACACATATCACCAGCCAGTGAAAACAGGAATTGCCAATGGGACAGCCTACACGTGGTTACCCATCGCTCCAAGTGCAAGTGTTCCAAATTATAATGAGGAAGCTGCATCTTCTTTTCTGACCTAGCCATGCTGTGTTATCTCCTCTATATTCTTTTGGCTGTGACTCAGAAACTCACCCAGATTCAAGAGGTTAGGAGATAGGCTCCATTTATTCTTTTTTAATAACTTCAACTTTTTAGATTCAAGGGTCGTACATATGCAGGTGTCTTACACTGGTGCATTGTGTGATGCTGAGGTTTAGGGAACAGATGATCCCATCATCCAGGTAGTTAGCACAGTACCCAATAGGTAGTTTTTCTACCCATGCTTCTCTCCCTCCCTGCTTTAGTAGTCCACAGTGCCTGTTGTTCCCATGTTTATGTCTATATGTACTCAGTGCTTAGCTCCTTGTTCCCATGTTTATGTCTATGTGTACTCAACGCTTAGTTTTAAGTGAGAACACATGGTATTTTATTTTTAGTTCCTGCATTAATTCATTTAGGATAATGACCTCCAGCTGTATCTATGTTGCTGCAAAGGACATTATTTAATTCTTTTTTATGGCTGCATAGTATCCCATGGTGTATATGTGCCACATTTTTTTTTATCTAGTCCACTGTTGATGGGCACCTAGGTTGATTCCATATCTTTACTATTGTGCAGCAATGAACATAGGGGTGCATATGTCTTTCTTTTTTAAACAACTTATTTTCCTTTGGATATATACCCAATAATGGGATTGCTGGATTGAATGATAGTTCTGTTTTAAGTTCTTTGAGAAATCTCCAAACTGCTTTCCACAGTGGCTGAACTAATTTACATTCCCATTAAGAATGTATAAGCATTCTGTTTTCTCTGAAACCTTGCCAACATGTGTTGTGTTTTTGGCTTTTTAATAGCCATTCTGACTGGTGTGAAATGGTATCTCATTGTGGTTTTGATTTGCATTTCTCTGATAATGAGTGATGATAAGCAGTTTTCCATATGTTTGTTGGCTGCTTATGTGTTTTCTTTTGAGAAGTGTCTGTTCATGTCCTTTGCCCATTTTAAAATAGTGCTATTTGTTTTTTGCTTGATGATTTGTTTAAGTTCCTTATAGACTCTGGATATTAGACCTTTGTTGGATGCATGGTTTGTGAATATTTTCTCCCATTCTGTAGGTTGTCTGTTTGCTTGTTGATGGTTTCTTTTGCTGTGTGAAGTCTCTTTAGTTTAATTAGGTCCCACTTGTCAATTTTTGTTTTTGTTGCAATTACTTTTGGAAACCTAGTCATAAATTATTTGCCAAGGTCGATGTCAAGAAGGTATTTCCTAGGTTGTCTTCTAGGATTTTTATAGTTTGAGCAGACTTCACTTCTTAAAGGGAGACATATCAAGATCACATTGTACATGAGATATGGGATTGGAAATATTGTTATAGCCATCTTTGGAAAATGTGATGTACCATGGAGCTTATGTAAGTATTTATATGCACTCACATCTGAGGTAATCTCTTTCAGTCTCATAAATTTAATTAAAAACCATATAGAAACGAATATATCTATATGGTCTATATCTCCAGTCCTGACTTCTGCCCTGAGTTCTAGATCTATGTATTCAACTGTCTACTTGAGATATCCATTAGTTGTTATGGCAGAGATTTTTAGTTGTCTCACAATATCCAATCTTATTCTATAGTATTATAACTTTTAGTGAACACGTGGCAACTCAGAATAAAGCTTATCATTTACTCGTACCCTCACTCCTGATGTTTGGTGTAGTCACGTGACAAAATTTTGGCTAAGAGAATAAAAGGGAATGCTGTTGGACAGCTTCTGAGACCCTTTGCTCATTCTTCTACCTTTCTCCATTCTGATGCTTGGACTAGAGCTTAATCTTGAACTAGGGGATGTCCACACTCCAGAGCTCATAGAGAAGAAAGTTGGAATGATTTTCTTCCTCCAGGCTATTATGTGGAAGAGATTAAAAACTCTATCTTGGCCGGGCGCGGTGGCTCAAGCCTGTAATCCCAGCACTTTGGGAGGCCAAGGCGGGCGGATCACAAGGTCAGGAGATCGAGACCATCCTGGCTAACACGGTGAAATCCCGTCTCTACTAAAAATACAAAAAAATTAGCCAGGTGCAGTGGCTGGCGCCTGTAGTCCCAGCTACTCGGGAGGCTGAGGCAGGAGAATGGCGTGAACCTGGGAGGCGGAGCTTGCGGTGAGCCAAGATCGTGCCACTGCCCTCCAGCCTGGGCGACAGAGCCTGACTCCATCTCAAAAAAACAAAAAACAAAACAAAAAATCTATCTTATTTAAGCTACCTGACTTATAGTTAAACCTAATCATTTCAGACTGGACATGGCAAAACAGAACTCCTAATTTCCCTCTGTTAATCTGCCTGTTACTTGGATGTCTTCATATTTGTAAATCACACCCATATTCACTCAATTGCTCAGAAATCTAGGAGTTACCATTAATTCCTTCCTTTCTCTTGGAGTCTACATATATGCCACATGTAAATCCCAATATCTTTACCTTTAAAAACCCAACTACTTCTACTATCATGGTTTAAGCTGATATCATCTTTTACTTAAACTACTCTTGTCCCTAACTCTGTCTCTGCTTCCAGTTTTGCTTCCTTATAACCCATATATTCATCAGATTATATCACTAGCTGCTTCAAAACTATCTACTGGCTTTCTGTCACACTTGGGAAGACATCCTAAAGGCTTACCATGGTCAAAGAATCCTACACCATGTAAGACCTGGGTATCTCCATTCCCATCTTTACCAGTCTCCTCCTTGCTCACTCCATTCCCTTCCCAGTGATCTTCTTGTTGTGCCTTAAATATTCCTACATCAAGGCCTTTGCAAATGCAGTTCTTCCTGCCTGATACTCCCTCAAATTTCTACTTGGTTCACTCCTTTACTTTCTTAAAACTTCTGCTCGGATGGTACGTTGTCAGAATGAGCTTTCTTGACTATTCTTTCTAAAACTTCACTCTACTTTCTGTCACTCTCCACTTCTTACCCAGTGTTATTTCATTTGTTGCTACTTAATGTGTGTGTGGTAGATGCTGTGATGTGCCACACAAATTTCTCCCCTTCAGAACTGAAGTACTCATTCCTCCAGCTTCTTGGAGTGTTGGTGGTAGTTCTTAGCTGAATGTCTCACTGAGGCCTGTTAGCCATGAAACACTTAGCCTTGATGGAAGACAGTCGCCTTGCCCATCTTCACTTCCCCTTTCTGGAGGCAGCACACATCTACTGGCTGTTGATGTGGGAGAATAAAGGCCTGGTCATTTTGCTTCAATGGAGAGCAACTCGGAAGAGCCACTTCAGCTTCAGAGCTCCCCATGGGACCTGCTGAGACTCTTGTGGAGACTCATCACAGCCAATCTTCTCCCTTTGCCACTCTTGCTTCGTTTACTTCACTCTCAGCACATCATAGGAACGGGCTCTGAGAGTGCTTCTTAATAAATGTTAGTCTCCTCCCTGAAGAAAATAACCTAGTACACATATTTTTACTTGTTTGTTGTTTACTGTCAATATCTGCCAGTAGAATGCAATCTCAGTGAGGGCAAGGATTTTTTATCAGTTTTGTTTGCTACTGTATCCCAGTACGTAGAACACAGAACTTCAAAAATATTTAATAAATAAATGGTCTTGTTTAGGATGACAAAACTAGTAATCCTTGAAGCTAGAGTTCAAACTAAATTTGGAATCCAGAGCTGTCCCTGTCTCACACTATAAATGGAATGTAGGCTTTCTCAGTAGAAGAACCAGATTATCTTGGACCAGATAATTTTTTTATTGTGGGAGCAATCCTGTGCCTTGTAGGATGCTTAGTGACATCCCTGGCCTCTGCCTACTAGATGCCTGTAGCACTCCCACCTCACTCCCAAGTTGTGATAACAAAAACTGTCTCCAGGTATTGACAGGTATTCCTTGGGGGAAAACTGTACCCAGTTGAAAACCACGGGCCTATGGTGATTTTGACTGATTGGCAATCATATTCCACTCATGAATATTAAAAAGTTATAATAGTAGTTCACGTTGCCTGCTGAAAGTTTGTTTCTTCGGTTGTTCCACATCCATAAATACACTTTAATGGAGATCTGATTTCACAGAGTCTTGTGAATAACTACTGTTTTTACAAATGGGGGTGGCTAGCATGATTTTCATGGCTGATGTGAGTGAAGCCACTGGGTAACAGAAAGAAACACATACGCACTGTTAAAATTAGTGTGTCTGTTTTAGGCTGCATATCAGTTTACAGAGCTTGCCCATGTGTGTTGAAAACAAAAGAAAGACTTTAGGAATGAGAATTCAGCAATGAATTGTAGGATATTTTTGTAAAGGTAAATTAATCTTCCTTTTGCTTTAATCCTTTTGTTTCAATTCATTCTTATTAAACTTTCATAGAAAATGCCCTGTGTTTTTGTATTATCATCCATACTACCTTCTTTTATTGAAAAATCCATAAAGTAAAGGGAATGAGTTTTCATGCTGTCTTTGAAGACACCAGGCACTATGCTTCAGAATTCTTTTTGTTGCTTCTGCTGATGATAATGGTGACACTATATAACCTCATGCCAGATATAAATAGTGAAGTGACAATTATACTGCATACAGTAGAATATATCACTGCTGCTTTGGCTTCACTGGAGTCCTCTGTATTCATATGAAAGTGTGAAGCTACTTATAGGATTTTTGGAAAAAAAAAAAGGTACTTTTGGATGTACTTTTCCAAAGAATGGTGTGAGAAGGATATCTTTTCTCATTAGTCACCAGAAATGTGCTTCCTCCTTCCATGTCAAAGGAGAAGTAGAATTGGGTGTTTTAATTTGGGGATTCTTTTGATGGTTTTTTGGGGATAGAGTTTCCATTTCTTTCTGATTTTGTATCAACCTTGAAGGTGGAATTAAAATAGCAAATCTCTACTTTGTATTTTATATATAAATAAAAATTATACATATTACATGTGTAGCTCATATTAATAATATGTATTATATATACAATATAATTTTATTATATATTATATTATTAATAATATATATTTCCTTTTTTCCTCATTATTTGGATGTGACTTTGATCAAGTTATTTAACGATTTTATGGCTCGGTTTCCTCATATGTAAAATAGTAATAATAATAGAATTTATCTCATTGGACATGGCATGAATATAATGTATAGGTACTTAGAATATTATACACAGTGTATACACTCAATAAACCTAGCAATTGTTAATATTATATTCTTTCTCTCTTTCTATATGCACACACACATAACTATGATTTTTAATTTATACTACATAGGTTTATTGAATATTAATTATGTGCCATGATTATACTAGGTGTGCATTAGAAACATAGTGGTAGACAAGTTTACCTTGGTCCTTCTCCCACAGAGTATACATTCCAATGAGGATCACAAACCAAAACCAATTTCATAAACAAATAAAAAATAACTGCAATTCATCAGAGCCAAGATAGAAACCAAGATAGAGAATAAAGCAGCCAAGGTAGAGAATAAGGAGGGTATGGGTGAGAGGCCCATTAGGTGCTCAGGCAATGCCTCTCTGAGAAAGTGGTGTCAGAGCTGAGACAGGAGGGCTTGTGGCATGTGGCCTCATGGCTGCGGATGAATGAGTACAGTTACATATTTGCCTGACCGAATGCAGGTGACATATCTTCCATTGCTCTTGTTATTCTCCATATCCCATTTGCCATCACACTAGGAAATGGGGCTTAGAAATACATACAGACACTTTCTCACCAATTAACTTAACTGGGAGTAGTGAATCGTTAAGTAGTGAATCCTCCGGGTGACTCGCTTTTGGTTAGGGTTTGAGTTATTTTGAGTTAGGGTTCATATAAGTCATTTGAGATGTGAACATGCAGTCAGGTATTTGTAATAACAAAAGCAGTAATTGAGAAATATGTTAAGCCTGACAAAAGTCTTTCCTTGCTGGCAGCTGCAGCTGTCTGGATCCCTAGAGGTGCATCTTACTTACTGAAATGTGGTTTTTAATTTTAAACCAAGAAAAACAACTCCAATGTATTTGATTTTTCAAAAGAAAAAGTTATTTAACAAGTCAAAATGAAAGTAATATATGCATGAAGAGTACAGACAGTTTCATATGAGAACTAAAACTCACCTTTTTCTTCTAGCCACCACTTCTTATCCCCAGTGATTTCTTCAAGGGTAACCACTTGGATTCTTACATAATTTTTATAGAAAAATTAGCATGGATATCATACATCTCTGTGTGTGTGTGTGTGTGTGTGTGTGTTTTAAGTCTTCAACAATGGGGTTGTATTATAAATACTGATATATACCTGGTTTTTTAGCTTAATCAGAAGGCTAAGTGACCATCTGTTTGAGTCCCTAGAAATATACCGTTTTTAGTGGTTGTACAATGTCCTTTTTATGACAGTATCACAAAATATTTTATTTTAGTCTTATTAATAAGTCTTCAGATTATTTTCCTGATTATTTTTATTATAAATAATTCTGTAAAGAGCATTCTAGTCAGTGGGAACATTATCTGTTCAGTAGACTCAATTTCTAACAATGGAATCACTGAGTCAAAGAATGTTTATTCATTGTTGATTTTGATCATTACTAAATTTTACCAATCTGAAAGGTGAAAGCTTACATGTGATTTGCATTTTTTTTTTCCTTTTGATTCAGATTGATACCTTTTGCTGTTTACTGGTCATTTTATTTTCATTTCTTTGAATTACTTATTTACATTAATTGATCAATTTTTAATTACCTTTTTTCTTGTCCTTTTCTTGCTAATTTGTACAAGCATTGTATAAATTAGAAAATTAGCTCTCAGCTGTCAAAACGTGATGCCAGTTTTTTCTTTTTTGTTATTGATCTTTTAACTTTGTATTTTTTGGCATTGTTCTTAATAGTTTCTTAGTTTTGTGTCATGTTTAGGAAGGCCTTTCACATTACAAAATTAAAGAAATATTTCCCTATATTTTCTTTTGATACATTTATGGTTTCATTTTGTAATTCAAAATTTCTGATCCATCTGGAATTTATTTTGGCATAAGGAGTCACTTTCTTTTCAAAATGATGAAGCAGTTGTCACTACATTATTTATTGGATAATATGTTAATGACTCATTATTACTCTAATATTAAAGTGCATTGGCTCAGATTTCAGAGTGAGAAATAACTAAATTCAAACCTTGGTGTGAATGTTCTTTTGTTAGCTTTAATATAGGCTTAATAGTGTAGAGTCACAATATCTTAACTGAAGCCCATGGCACCACATACATTATACTTCATAGTGAAGTACACTTCACTATGAAGTATAATGCATTCAAGATCTCTACCCGCATTCCCTGGTTGAACCTGCTAATTAGGAGGTTTACAGGGTATCAGGTCATGGTGGCTGTCATCTCTTCCTATTGGTATCCACTGAAATCCCCATATTTCATCAAGTTTCTGGTTGTTGATCTACTTAGATCTCTTTCCAAGCCCTGAATAGTCTTCATTCTCTCAGATACTCTCAGCTCTCATTCTCTCAGATACTTCTGAACCCCTTCTCTTGGGCAGGACATATTTCTCTGTTCTTCTGAATCTTTCTGGGTGGGACTATGGGGAACTTTCTGCAGTTATCTCAGACCCCTATTGCCCAGAATTTAGATGCAGGCATCTTTATTACAGTGTTCCTTGTGGCAGGCTGGTGTCTGGGGATATTCTGCAAGGCTTACCACCTCTCTGACCTCCGCCCATGGTATCTCTCCCTTCTCAGATCCACTAAAGTTATCTGGAGACTCCAGTCTTATCAACCCTCCTCTTGTTCAGACACCCAGAGCAGCTCAAACCCCATTTTTACCTCTTGCATTCTCCTTCTGTTTCCTTCCCAGTGGCAAACTTCAGCTCTGTCTGGGGATGGGTGGGTAGGAAAAACTGGTTCTGAGAAACTTATCATTACAGATCTTTTTGTCCTATGCCTGGATATCAGCCTTTGGCACTCCAAAGGCAAGGATTTAATTCTTTTGTTCTCATCACTAACGTATCAATCCTATCCTAAAGCAAGAGACATCTCAAAGTCTTTGATAGGGAAGGGACACAGGTTAAGAAAGAATCACAGAGGAGAAAGCACATTAGTTAATATGTTGGAATACTAGTCGTCTATGTTACTATGATATTCAATACTATAGAAAAACCAACATTCAGAGTTTAAAAAAAGATTAAACAAAGCCAAATTTATTACTTTTCCAGGTTTAACAAAACAATTTTAAGGGGTTTCATGGTCTTCATTATAGGAAATGTCAACATAGTCATTTGATGAACTTAGTTGTACATTAGCCAATTGGTGAATATTATAAATACCTGCAAATATGTTTCATTATTAGGTATTGCCATCTTGGTCCTGCCTCCTACAGAATTATAAATTCTCTCATCGCTGACTCCTGGTCCACAGAATATCTCTGTTATACCTAATAGAAACATCCCTAGGTATCCATTATTGTGATGTATTTTTCCTTTTCTCCTCCGACATTCCATTATCATGGTCTCTCATAGTTGAAATTTTCTATTGGGAGAAAGCAATTGAAGGGCTGCTTTACTTGTTCAGGTTTATTTTTCCTTGAAATGTATTTTGAAGATTTTGATTTTGGCCGTAATGAATTTCATATGAACATTTTACTGGTCATCAAAATAATTTGCAAGAACCAGCTAGGGCCATAATGTTGAATAAAAAGTATTTAAAATATTCTACAGTACAGTAAGATTTTTCCCTTGAAATTATTATGCACTATGAAATGGATAATTTTTGACTGCTTGAAAATATTTCAGTCACTAAACTAAGATTAGATTTAGATTTCCCAAAGTCACGAAAATGTTAGCATAATGTTCCACCTACGTTTTTGGGAGGAGGTCTATATAATTCTTGAATGTAAATGTAGATCACTAATTACAGTTATAATACTAAATTATTCCTGAGTGGGTTTGTTTAGTATTCAATTGTCACCCCAGAGAAGGAATCTTTTATCTATAGAGCTGTCATAGGTAAGCAATATAATTCAAACCCTCTTTCTAACTAAAATGTATTTTTAACTTGGAAGAACACATCACACTGCCCACCCACTTACTGAGAGTTGTGCCAGTGTGTGGAATCGCTGCTACAAAATTAGCTAAATTATTTTTGCCAGGAATTTACGGTAAGCTGAGTTCATTTCAGACCTTGTCCAACAAAATTTATTTAGGGTTAATACTAGAGAAGAATCTCATTTGAAAACATTTCACCTATATGTATGCCTTGTCTTGGTAGACAGGGCGCCTAAGGACAGTGGCATAGCAACTTTCCAGTGAGGTGATTTAATTTGTTAAATTAAATAATTAGATTTATTCCTCATGTTGCCTTGGGGTGATGAGGAGGAGTTAAGGAACGTGGAGAAGAAAGAGCACAGTAAATTTTGGTGGTTATTTTTAAGTCTGATTAATGATGTTTTAACTACAGGTCATTGATTTAGCTGATGGACTTTTGCAGTTCAGGAAAACTGTCAGAGAAGACTCATTCTCACTGAAGGTTCATTTAAGTTGTCAATAACAAAGAAAAAGATAATTGTATAAGGCTGCCTTGGAGGCACTCGCATAAAAATTATGCTACCAGTTACCTGTAGTTGCATTGAGTTATTCTTATAAACTGATGACTCTACCAAACCAAATTGACAAAAACTGATGACACTACCAACCCAAATTGACACACACACACACACACACACGAAAAGTTTTCATAAAAATGTTGTTTGATAATTTGCATCCTGTTTGTCTCTAACAAGTAAACAGGTAAAAATACAATAGCTTCATGAGGTGAAGAAGTATAAACTGAAAAATAGACTCCTATTTTTAAACCTAGAAAAAAAAGAGTTATGCTTAAAACTTATTTTCTCTGTCAAATGAGAATTGCTTAAATCCTATATTTAAGGAATGTGGGAAATGAAAAGGCAGAATGTATAGTGTTGGTCCTTTGATGGAATTTCTGAGTAAAAACTGTGTATATTCTGTCTGTCAAAATAGAAAAACTATTCCAGATGATGACTAAATTACATAGTTTTAAATCTTCTGTAGATTTTTAATGGTTTGTTTTCAAAAATGCATGTTGTTCAATATAATAAATATTTGTAGAGTCAGGAAAGTGACAAATTCTTTCTCCCTAACAATTTTACAATGAAAAGTAATGGTAGTCCAACTATCAAAAATTCTAAGAAATTTGTTGCTTTCAGTTGTGACTATGACAAAGAAAGTGACTATAGAATGTATCACATTCCATCAGTCACTCAGGGCTTTGTTACTCTTTAAAAATGCTTCTTGGTGGATTCACATATGTACATTATGATACAAAAAAGAAAAAAGTCACACCAGTTAGTATCTTTGCTAGAGTTTTGTAGAAATTTAAGATTATGATAATCCCCTCCATTCATCCTTTTGAACCACAAAATTACAAAGACTTGATTTATACTGTGTACTATATTTTTTGATGGCTTAAAGTATAGAATGCACCTTATTTATCTGTGATTCTTCTAGAAGGGTAGGGAAGAGAAATAATTTTAAAAAGTCTATTAGAAACCAAGCTGAGAAGAGTTGAGGAGCACATCTGGGCTGGATTCACGTCTATGTAATTCACTGTGAGAATTCCCATTGAGTTACACAGGGCAATAATTAGACCCAGAGAAACAGATCAGTGTTTTCCTAACTTAACATTTTTATAGTCGTTTCTCCCACCACACACACTCTTTTAAGTAGTTATTTGCAGGCTTACCAATGAGAATTTTTAAGTATTTGAATATGTTAAATTAAATATTCAGTTATGATAGTTAAGTAAATAAAGCTGTTGAGTTCTGTCTTGCATGTACGACTCCCTTTCTGACTTTCATAAACATTCAGAAGACTCCAGCTCATTCAGAGAACTTTCACTCAGAATTTGTTTGCTTTTTAAAATACAGAAAAATTATAAAATAGGAAAAGTTTAGGCAAAGGAGACTTCCCTTTTCCTGCTTGGGTGGATGAATGAATGAACTAGTGCACCATATCGACTGCCTGCTCTGTGTCAGGTTCTACTTGAGGCCCCAGATACTAGCAGCCCTCCAGGTTCTCACAGTCTAATGAGATGTAGCAATGTAAACAGCTACTTTTTATATGATGTGAAAAAACAGAAGTATTAATGAAGTGCTATGGGAACATAAACTAACTAGGAAGTAGTAATTCTGCCTTGGTGGTACTTGTGTTTTGATTTTGATCAGAGAAAATTAGAATGGGTAATATTTAAGATGGTTTTGAAGAATGAGTAAAATTTTCCAGAAAGTTTAGGGAATGTAATTCCTGGTAGAGGGAAGCCTGTGAATAAATGCAGTGGCAGCAACATTTACAGTGTGAGATTCTAACCAGTGTGGACATTTAGAGAGTCAAGTGTGAGTGAGAGAGGAGTGGGTAGCATAGGGACCCGGAAGGTAGGTGGAGGCCAGATGAGGAGGTTCTATCCTCAGCAGTTTTTTTCTCTATCGTCTAGGCTCCTTACCTATTTTGGGTCATGGACCTGTTAGAGCAGTGGTTTGCAAAATTCATTGCATATTAGAATCACCTATGGAGATTTTTTTAATTGTTCAAAAACCTAGGTCACATCCCATAGGGCCTCTGGGAATGAGATCCAGGACTCAATAATTCAGAAATCTCTAGATGCTTTCAGTGTAAAATAGTGCTTCTCAAAGTGTGGTACCAAGATCATCAGTGCTTCTCAAAGTGTGGTCCCAAGATCAGAAGCAAAATAGTGCTTCTCAAAGTGTGGTCCCAAGATCATTAGCATTAGTATCAGCTAAGAACTTGGTAAAAATGCAAATTCCCAGACCAAAATTCAGACCTAGTGAATTTGAAACTGCGATGGGGCCCAGCAATCTGTGTTTTAAAAAGCTCTCCAGGAGGTTTTGATGTATGCTAAACTTTAAGAGTCACTGTCATAGAGAATCTAATGAAGCTGTTAGTTTTTCCAGAAAATGTACCGCATATTGAATTTTAAACATAATTCTAGGTGGTAGATGGAAATTCCCTCTAGTCCCTTTCCATTTTCTCCCCCAGATCCTGGCATCCAGGTTAAGAATTCATTCTCTGGGCAGTGAGTGCCACTGACAATATTTCAGTGAAAGAGGGACAGGAGAAACTTTGGTTATAGAATGATGACTGCTGTAATGTAAACAATGAAATGGAATGGGGAGAGGCTGAAGTTAACCACATCATGCAGGAGGTTATGGGATTGTAAAATAAAATAGAACATGGTGACACAGAGGTTGTGTGTGGTGATCCAAAGGGAATAGAAAATGATTCCAAGGTTTCTAACTTGAGCTCAGAGTGAATGAAGACGACTTGTGTGAGAGTCTATAAAAAGAGAAGGCTTGGAGGCAAATAATGGTGATTACTGCACATGTATGGGGGAGTGCATTAAAAATAGGTCTAGAGCTTAGTTGAAAGATGTAGGTTGTGGATAACTATATAGCCACATCTATAAACAGGTAGATGTAGACCATTTCTCATCCTCTCACTGTTGACATTTTGGATCTGCTAATTCTTCATTTTAGAGGGCTATCCTGTGCATTGTAGGCTGTTTATTGGCATTCCAGCTCTCTATCCACTAGATGCCAGCAGCCAATACCCTCTGCAGTGATGACAGTCAAAAATGTCTTCAGACATTGCCTAATGTCTCTTGGTGGCAAAATCATCCCCCATTGAGAACCATGGGTGTAAATGAAACCTGGAGAGTGGATGAGATTATTATTGACTAAGTGGAGGGCAAGTGGTGAAGGAGGATCCATTAAGTGTTCATAAAGATTGGGAGAAAGTGGCATCAAGACAGCACAAAAAGGCTGAGTTCCCCAAAGAAGGTGGTTGGGTGTCAAACACTATCCAGGAGAATGAGAATTGAGAAGAGGCCTTTGGATTTGGTGATCCGGGGATTATTGTGAAACGGATTCAATAGACAGCTATGGAAGAGTGATGTGAAAGTGACACTGCAGTAGGTGGAAGAATAAACAAGAAAAAGTGGAGATAGTGAATCTAGATTACTTCTTTAAGGGGTTGGTTAGGAAAAGATAGAAGAGGAGAAAGAGGCAAAAAGAATAGGGAGATTGCTTATTTTAGAACATAAGAGACTAGAAACATGGTGGACTGATAGGGAAGTGCCAGTGATTCCAGATAAATATAGAGCTTTAGGCTGGCCCAGAATCTTTTCTTTACTAAGAGCTCAAAATATAGATTGTATTAATTATGAAGGAGAGTATGAAAATATAAATTATAGCAGCAACATATTGAATAATTGCAACAAGTATAAGTGTTGCTTATTTCAGGTCTATCATCTGTCTAACTATTAATTGTTACCAGACAAAATTAGTACATTAGGAAACACATTTAATCTACAATACAGTAAAGTCTTGTTGATATGATTTTACCTGTGGGCTGGGTGACTGTATTAGTAGTGATGATTTTCTTTTTTCTTTTTTAGCTTCTGTCTTTAATCTTTTCTTTTGCTTCATAACCAGTATGGGTGCAGGGGACACACATACCATTTGGTAACAGCCTTATTTGTCTTGTCTTGGGTCTGGAACCACTTTTGCGTAACACATCTACAAAAAAGAAATCAAGAACGAAAAAGGCTTTAATATAGTTTTTTTTTTTTTGCCAGTAACTTTCTTGTTGCACGAATATTATATATGAAATTATTCTTTCTAAAGGTTTGTGTGTCTGTGTGTGTGTGCACGTACTCATGGGCTTCAGTTCCCAGGTTCTTTTCATGGCTGCACAACTTAGCTGCAAGGCCTTGGGTGCCTTATTTATTCTTTCGAGATTTCATGTTCATCATCTGCACAATGAGCAGGGGGGAATCTGTGTGCTCTGAGGTTGTTTCTGGCTTTAAAATTCTATAATTGTATGATTTTCTTTCTGCATTATCTTTGTTTGGTGAGAGCTTGCCTTAATCTGAGCTATTCCAGAGCAAAATCTCTCAGGTTGACTTGAAGCTTCAATTTTTACTCTGGTTTTCACACCTTTTTGTTTATTAGGTCATAAGTAATGAGCTCTGAATGCTTAAGAACTTGTTCAAGTTCACATTAGTAGCTTATCAGGGTTGTAGATAGAGTGAAAAAAATTCAGGCTTTCCTATTTTCTCATTGCAGTATTTAAATCCAGGAGAACATGTGAACATGTCACCTATGAAAATGTAGAATCTTTGCATGTCTGTCTTTTCTTCAAGAAGTTACAAAGGATTTTCCAAGTGTAATAAATGAATCCTTTCCTTTTGAATCCCGTTTGTAAACAACTGGATTGATAGGTTCTAAGCACATTAATAGACAGTGATGTGTTAGTTTATTTCTACCACTAGATATTGTAACTGTGATAAATGAATCAACTATTTATAACGGTAAGTTGATTCCCCAGAGATTGCATTTAAATTTATTAGTATAATTTGCATTAGCACTCCTAACTTTAAAACTCTTCTTAAATTCCCTCACCCTTATGACTGATACTCAGTAGGTGGGAAGGATTATCACAGGGTAATGATTGACTAGACAATGGGTTGTCCTAAATAACACAGTTTTTCTTGGGATAAGAAGTGAACAAAGTTTCTTTTGTCCTGGAAGTTAAATGGGACTTTCTTTTTTTTTTTTCAATCTAAGATATAAATTGCGTTCCTACATTAAGCTATGTGTATGGCAATGAAGACACTTGCTTATATTTTTAAGGTAATGGTTTCATTCTTTGCATGACATTCTGTCCACTGAAATTGAGCAAAATGCTTTTAGTTATACAAAATTTGTTCCTCACAGCACGCTGACTGTTAGGTGTTATAGTTGTGTAAACTGAGTCCAAGACATTAGCAGGCTTATGTTTACATGGCAAATTCGAAGCAGGATTGTTTTGAGATATAAAAAACATTCTGAATATATGGGTGTATTGTCCACTCATCCTTTGAATATGAGTGGGAAAGGGGAAAGCAGGAGAAAAATAGGAGAGAGGAAATGAAGAAAGGTACACAGATGAGTAAGGAAGACTAAAGAGGTATTTACACCCACTGAGAAAACAATGATTTAAAGGTACTAAAAACGAACTGGAGAAATATTCCTACTTCAGGATCTGGAGGAAAAGGAAAAGATTTAAATCAGTTTAAGCAAACATTTCAAGCAGGACCAGGACTTGAGTGAATACTACTCCAGGGCTAGCTTTTATTATCTTTTCAATTTTATTATTATGACTTATTATCACTGGCTGGATTCATACTTTTTGCAGAATTATTTAACTGTTTTGTGTCAACATATCTATGTATAAAATCTGGAATAGTCTAAAACTTGGGGGATGGACCAATATAACCACAGCTTCAGCCCTTCTTCACTATATAAAAGAGCTGGCAGTACCCCTTAGTCAGCCCGCTTTTTTTTGGTTTCTCTTCTTATGGTCTTCTTATTTATCATTTTTTTCTTTCTGCTTTTTAAAAATATCTGGAATATGTTTCTTTATCCAAATTCTATATTTTCTTCACAACACAGCTCCAAACTTATATTCTCCATGAAAACTTTGATGAATAAACCAAATGCATAAATATCTTTGCCTTATTTCTAACCTCTTTGACCCTGATGTATTCAGTTCATATCAACAAGTTATCATTGTCTTCTAGATTGTCTAGTTGTGTCATAAATACGTGTTTCGACTCCCCAAGTAGGAACTGATTTTCCTGCTTTTTTTTCATCTCCTATAACATTGAGCACAGCACTGGGCCCCAAATACTTCCGGAATGAATCATGACAAGCTGAAGACTGTGGAAAGATAAAAAGAAAATCATACTGAAGCTCCTCTGGCAAAAGGTCAGTTGAAATTTATGACAAATGTCAGTAGCCGAAGACGAGATATGGGTGTTGTTCCCAGAGACGAAAGGGAGATGACACCAGCACAGAGAAATGTGAAGCAATTGTTCTGTATTCTTAACAGTCCGTGTATAATCCTAAATGATACACATGGGTTGGCATAGTGTGCTCAGTTTGATTCCAGGGATATCTCAGGCTTATTTAACAATGCTACCCTTAGAACAATATTAGCATACTAATCTATATTACTGGCCGCGAACCACATTCCTTGGTATCTTTTAACTGGATGGATTGAGACTATTGCCCCAGATAGCCAGGATAATATTTAGCATGGCGGCCTAGCATTTTAAAAAGGCAGTATCGGGGGAAAGTCATGGATTTAAATCATTTTTCATTTTCCAGGGTTCTAACCAACAACGCACACAGTTAAAAAAAAAAAAATTCCTCTGAAGTTTAAATATCTCTTTCTTTTCTCTTGCTTGTGCTGGATTATCACTCCTGTGCACTTCACTGAGCTTGAAAATTGTAAAAGAAAGACACGGCTTCCCCACCGCCCCCCGCCCCCCAGCTCCTAAACTACTCTGTTTATAGTCAGTTTGCCTCCCTGGATCTTATGTTTTAACACATGCTGTAGTGTTCAGATTGCAAACACAGCAGAGGGATGTTTAAATCCTAAAAACAAACTGTTTTCATTGCAATGTGCAAAACAGCATTCCATGAAGACATTTCAATTAATATTAGCTGAGTGAGGGGAGTCCTCTCTCTGTGGCCTGTTCAGTGTTTGGCCTCTCTCTGCTAAGACTGCCAACCAGGGTGCTGCCAATTAATGCCAGCTGTGATCTATTGTTTGCTTCTGACACCTGGGAAGTCCCAGATCATCAGAATCCTGCAAACAGCAGCTGGCTTAGCGGAGGCTGCCAGACTTCAGGGATTCTGAGATCTCTCAGCGAAGGTAGGGGGCCGTCTTGTTTTAGTTAAGGGAATAGTCCGGAATAGCCAGCTTAAAACCCCAGATGACTTACATTAAACAACCCCCAAATTTGGGGAGGATCAGCCCAAGTCTGTAAGCCTCATATCTTACTCTAGGTTCCCATAGGGCAGTCTTTTAAAAAATAAACAAATGCTCCTAATCCTTTCTTATAAAGTCCCAACAAGTCCCCGTTTTGCTGTAAAGGTATTTTCAGGACTCCATACTTCTACAGGAGGTTCTCAATTTGGTCCAATTCTGCTATAATTTAATTTTACATGTGTTGAAACTGTGTATGCCCTCCCTTTGCCTAAAACCCTAGCCTTCTTTTACAGTACTCACTCTGATCTTCTTACTGATAAGACCTAAGAGCCAACCTTTATTGAGTGCTTATTATGTGCCGGGCACTGAGCCCTTTACAAGTTTTATCATTTTATTTCATTTATTTTTAATAAGCATGTTTGATCATAGTAATGACAGCAAGTGGATGAAAAGTCAGTTGGGTACAAGGGTTTCTTTTTTTACCTTCAAATATTATTATTCTTAAATGATAATCATGTTTTATTCTGATTTGGACCTGCTTTGAGGAAGAACTTGAGCAAGTTACACTACCTGACTATATTTCACTGTGGTGGGGTTGTTAGATGAGCTGTCTCATTCCTTCTTCTTTGGGGGTTTTGAGAGAGTTCTGATGTTTTTGCCTAGTCCTCTGGAATTATAAATGTCAGGAAGACAGAAGCTACCTGTCTGTGTTATATTTGTGCTCTTCCTACAATCTGTAAATTCTAATAAGGCCCTATAGGAATAGCAGAAAATACCCTAGACTCTTTCTCCCGAGAGAGACAATGTTGAGAGGGGTGGTAACCAGCCCAGTAAGTCTGGCCCAAAAATATGACTAGATCTTCTGTCTCCTGATGCCCTCTTTGCATCCTGAATCTTTTTCATATGGATCCCTTCAAAGCTGGCTAGTAGCCCTCCTTCTACTCTGGGCTCCTAGGCTTCAGGGCTGGAGCCTGCTGATGGTGTTAGATATAGAGTGACTTTACAGTGCTGGTCATTGAGGCTAGGGTGAAGCCAGTTGCACTTGATTTATTCAGTACATGATTCCATGTCTCAAGAAGTGAAAATCCAGTGAACTGAGCCTGTGGCCTAGTTCTCATTAACAACTTAATCCAAATCCACTTGAAATGCTTATTCTTAAAGTCGTCAGTGATGGCATGATTTGTTTGCCGAGGTCTGTTAGTTCAATAGGATAATTATAAATAGAATTTATAAACCGTTTCCAAATAATACTCTATTTCTTGTAAATCAATGTAAAATTTCCCAAGGAGTTGAAATTTATTTTACATTTATGCGATATACAAATAAGTGCAAGCCCTTCAGTGTTCAGTGCTCAGTGTGCAAAACTATAGAGTCATCTCACATGTTTCTTTGAAATAAACTATGTAAACCAAGAAAATGGGAAAGAAAAATTAGAACAAAATATGTTCTAAGTGATTTCTTACAGTCACATTAAGATCAGGTTAATTTATATAAGATATATGATACATTTCATCCACATCAGCTTGTTTAGAAGTCTAGAGTCAAAGCCTTCTCTGATCCAGACTTGGTGGACTATCTGAGCAGAAGAACGTGCTGGCAGGCTGCTTGGGCTGTGTCATTTTATTGATGGTTTGATCCAGGAAAGAATTAAAACCATACTTTGCTCTACCCCCTATACAGTCATTTAGTACTAGAAGTTTGCTTCTATAAACAAAAGGCTATCATCACTTCTTCCTCTGTTCTTTAGATCTTTGAAAATCAATCCAATTCACGGTGGCCTTATATGTAATTTTTATAGCCTAAAGAACATATCAGAAGTATCTCTCTAATCTTCCTATCCACCCTCCACTATTGGATCTAGAAAAGGCACTAACATCATATAAAATTCATAACAGAAAACTGTCATTATATTGACTATAATTATTCTAACTATAATTATTCTCAGTGTTGGCATTTTTCTTCCACTGCCCTTTATTACATAAGTGGGAAAACTATGATTTTAAGCAAATGAAATAGCCACTGAACTAAAATAAATGTGACTTGATACATATTCTCTTAATGAAATATCTACTGGAGACTAGACTAACATTTTGGGATGCTAGCCAAGTCAAACCTTAAGACTTTTTAGGTTTGACTGCTGCTAGGGAGCTCTTGAATTCTGGAAATAAAAGAAAGATGTTTTACACCTGATGGAAATTATTGAACATGTCGAAGACAGGTTCAAAGGTATTTTCATTTCAACTTAGAAAAAGTTGTGCAGGGAACATAGGTAAGCTTAGAATTATGGCTATTTTTAACTGAAAATGTACTGACTTTCTTTTTGAAGATGCTGATACAACTTCTGACACTGTTGGTGATGAGTGGTGTGTAACAGCCGTTTCAGCTCTGAGGCTATCAAATAGTGAAAGGGAATCTCCTACATACAAATCCCAGGACACCAGAACAGCTCTTAACAGCCCTCACTTTCCTGAGTAAGCTGAAGATGGCTAACTAAAAGGCCTAAGAGAAATTACTGCCTAAACAGTGAAGGAAGAAGAAAACCCCCAAGGAAGACAATGTAAAGATTAAGTAACAAGGCTTCAATTTGATACAATGTGGGGAATTTCAGTTTAATTCTAATTTATACTAATTTCTTGTAATTGTCTTGATCCTTTACACAGAGATCAGTTTGGATAAGGGAAACATAGCTCTGAGAAGGCAGTTACTCAGTGAATCCAAATGGCAAATTCTCTGATGAGAAAGGGGATGTCCTCAGGGAGGTCTAATCATATGTTTTCTTAAACCAAACTCTTTTCCTTTTCATTAGGCTTTCTTGAGGCAATTGACTAATTAATGATAATAAATAGTTATCGAGCATCACAAATATTCTAAATCCTCCAGTGTCATATATTTGGAAGGAAAAAGGACCAGTAGATAGATAAACTTTGGGGGTTTTGAGAGAGAGAGAGAGTGTGTGTGTATGTGTGTGTATAACAATATGCCTTAAAACCAGGAATTGTAGTGGCAAACTGGGAAGACATACATAAAAGATGGGATGGCTTAAGTCACAGAGACAGACACAAACTTCACTTTGTGTGATCATGCAGAGATCTCCTGATATATAATAGGTGTAAGAATAATCATTTCCACATCTGTATTTGGACTTTGGCCCCATCTCTTAAATCAGAGTTATAAATTCTGGGAAGCTGATTAATCTTATTTTATGGGTAGCTGTAAATAAAGAGAAAGGTTGTCTTTCAGCTTTACTTAAGGAGAAACAAGAGATCTTTGCAAAATGGAAATTTGGGAAAGGATGTTGAGAGGGTATGATGGTTTCAGTTGGAAGGCATCCTGGGTTTGCTCTTGTTATCCAGAGAATGGAATGAGGGTGTGTCTTCAAAGCAGGGGGTAATAAAAAGAGCTTAGGCTTTGGGGTGCAGCAGCTCTGAGTTTGGATCCTGGCTCTCCACTGACCAGCTTTGTGACTTTGGACGTGTTACTTAACCTCTCTGACCCCAAGTTTTATTTGTAAAAATGGAGATAATACCCAGATTACAGAATTGTTTTGGGAATTAGGATGATTATAAAAGCACACAGGGATGATTAGTAAAGTACACAGTGTTTGGCACTTAATAATTGGTAGCTGTTGTTATTGATATTACTGTTTGATTGTAAAGCTGAAAAGTCCTCAGAAATCACAATCAGATGGCTCATGTGAGATCACGATGGGGTCTGTCTTCTGAAAACACATGCTACTTAAGTCTGTGAGAGGAATTATGGATGAATTGTCACAGATTAAACTTTACTAGGTAGCTCTCATTGGTGCATGATGGTTTGTACTTTGATAGTCTTCCTTTTCCCATGAGACAGTCTTATCTCTGGAATGAAATTTACCTGGATTTATCACAAGAGCACATGCTTCAAGTTTGATTTGGATCTGATCACCTGTTACCCTGAAATGAAAACTTCTTTTTCTTGTTTTGGGAGAATTTCCCTGGCTTAATTGAAGAAGTTTCCCGTCAAAGATTCATTCAGATTCACTCAGATCAGAGGGTAATCTTCTAATTTAAAAGCCAATTTATGACGAAAAATCCTAATGCAAAGAGGCAAACATGTGTCTACTAGAGTCGTGCACAAGAGATTTGTGTAGTTGTAACATTTTTTGCTATTTTTTTGTCCAAGCAACCTCAAAAACAACAACAAAAAAAGTATGTTAACAAGACTACTTGAAATTAATACTTTGCTATTAGAGTGTACACAGATGGACTCACTCCCTTCTTTTCCACCGTGCTGCACGCTGCAGTTCCTAGAAGACACGACACGCTCCCTCCTTAACGAATTCCATCCCTGAAATCAGTGACGATTGGCGTCAGGCCAGGTCGACTTCTTTTGGACTCCTTACAAAACCTTCTTCGTATTTTGTTTTTATTAGTTCTTACTACTCTAATTTTTCTCATTGTTGCCTTTTTCATTGGTTTAAGCTCTCAGCAGTCTTGCTTTCTTGCCAATTTAAAAACAAACAAATAAAACCAACTTAGCACTGGGGCGGGTTTCCCCCAACTCACAGCACTAATTGTATAATCACCACTCAAAAGTCAACACACTAAGTCCAATTTGTTTTTAAACACGGGCAACTCTTGTGCCTTTGCATTTGGAAATGTCTTTCTGCCCATTTGTTGGATTTAGAATAATAAACTGCCTATGTAAATGAGAGGGTGCCAGCCTTCAGCAGCCCACACCCTCAAACTGCCTCTCAACAATTCAGCCATACAGTTCTTGAGGAAAAGTCTGTCGTGAAAGTTAATGGTTATAAAAAGCACTTATTTACATCTGCTTTAGTGTAGCCATGAAGAGTGCAATTAATTAAGAAGTTTCTGGTGTGGTAAGAATAATCATACAGCAGGAATGCAAACATGTGATTTCCAAAGAGAATTTTATTCCATATGGTATTTTTCCCCTAACTAAGAATTAATTGCAACTTTGAAGAAGGTTTGATTGTGTCTATGAAAAACGTTTTAACTACTGAGGAATTCTAAATGACTTCAATTTAAAATTTTCTTTTTTTACATTGTTAGAGTCAAGAGAGAAGTGCTTTCATCAAGCTCTGAGTTATAGAATTTATTAGAGTAAAGGGAAGAGGATAACCTTCAGATGTCTTCTGTGGTGAAATGTTGAAGTTAAAAATTTTAAATGTTTGCAGACTAAAGGCATCCTCGGCTGTGAGGCCTAAAAGAATAAACAAAATGTGACATGTTTTATTTTGTTACTTAACCCTTGTTTAAAAAAGCACAACAAAAAATGTATATAAATCATATTTTTATGTCTTTCTGAAAACACGGACATGGATTTTTGGTGATGATCTTCTATGTAGTAGCATCACGCCATAGGTTAAAGAGTGGTTGATGTGTATACAACTAGCTTTATTTTGGTATGGCAGTTTCTTAAAGCAGAAAGCTTTTAAATGTATACAACATAAATTCTGTGAAGAGATGTTCTTCTCCTTCTGTTGCCATATGCTACACATTCCAATATTTTGCTGTAGCCCAGCAATGAATAATGCAAAGAGATGAAGAGAGGAGAAACAAAAACATGCAGCTGAAAGCAAGATTGGTGGAGAAATGATGCTCATTGCTGCCTAGGCACAGAAAGAGAATATGACATCCTAGAGGAGGGAAAAAGAATAAAAACAACTTGGATACAGGCAGAGAACCTATTTCTATCAAATGCAGTTACAACAGTTGCTGAGAAGAAAATTTCAATCAATAACAAAGAGCTCTTATCACATGCAACTTTAATTTGATTGGCATGACATTTCCATTATATGCTAATGAATTACGGATGATGAGAACGGCTGTCGCCTTCTGAGTGCAATTGAACATTCATCAGTTACTTAAATGCCAGACTGTCTGAAATATTAAAGGAAGTTGTTGCTATTTTGGAGATGAAAGTAAACAAACTGGAAATCTTGAATTAATTGAGAAAAGGATACACGTTGATAAGTAGGATTTGGCAAGTTATTACTTCTCTGAGTGGATGTCAGTGCAGGTATCCTATTCTCAGTGGAGTAAGTGTGTCCCTGCAAAGCTAACTGAAAAACAAATTTTCTTAAGTGAATCCTGTTTTTCTGTTGACTAGCATTATACAATCATTGACTATTACTCTGGGGGAAAAAAAAGCTGATCCTAAAATGTAATAAGATCACTCTCAAGTATGCAACATTTTTGACAATACATGTTTAAAGGAAAATAACCATCCACTAAAATATTAACAATAATTCTCAAAATAGCAGGAACATTGAAACTATCACAATTGAGTAACAGTACTAAATAAAGTTGTTGCAAAAGAAAAATGCAAAAGAAAAAACACGTGATATAAAATTACTAAATTTTCATCCTTTCCCCGTCAAAAAACCCCAAAATGTTTGGAGCTTTAGAATTTTAATTAAGCTTTTCCTCAATTTCAAGCCACCTAAAGATGTCTATTTTTTCATCATCCTTTCCACTTCCTTTTTACTTGTCCTTAGCATTTTACTCTAGTTTTCCTAATAATTTGAAAAATAGCTATGCTGCTTTACGTGTGAGGAAGTGGAACATTCGGCTAAGTGCTACAGTATGTAATCTTTGCAAAACACGAATTTTGTTCTGCTCTCTGCCAAGACATGGTCAGCTGGGGTATTTAGGTAATGGTAAAGATGATCAATTTGCAAACTTTTTGTGCTATAAAAATTGATTTGTTACCACTACCTCACACCAATTAGGATGGCTGCTATCAAAAAAGCCAGAAAGTAACAAGTGTTGGCAAAGATGTAGAGAAATTGGAACCCTTGTGCACTGTTGGTAAGAAAGTAACATGCAGCTGGGCCCGGTGGCTCACGCCTGTAATCCCAGCACTTTGAGAGGCCGAGGCAGGTGGATCACCTGAGGTCAGGAGTTCAAGACCAGCCTCAACATGGAGAAACCCCGTCTCTACTAAAAATACAAAATTAGCCAGGCGTGGTGGTGCATGCCTGTAATCCCAGCTACTCGGGAGGCTGAGGCAGGAGAATTGCTTGAACCTGGGAGGCGGAGGTTGCGGTGAGTGGAGATCGTGCCATTGCACTCCAGCCTGGGCAACAAGAGCGAAACTCCGTCTCGGAAAAAAAAAAAAAAAAAAAAGTAACACGGAAGCTTCTGTGGAAAACAGCATGGTAGTTTCTCGAAAAATTAAAAACAAGATTACCATAATCATATGATCTAGCAAATCTACCTCTGCATATGTACCCCACATAATTAAAGAGATATTTATATACTTATGCTCATAGTCTTAAAATATGCTAGTTTTGGTGGAAAACTTGAGTTAACATTTCTTAAATATTGAAACGTCTTGTCAAAACTTTCCAAGCTATTAACTTTTCCCTTCCTGAAGTCTTATTCATATCCAGCCAAATGGTGGAGGCAACCCAAGTGTCCATTGACTGGTGAGTGGATAAACAAAATGTGGTCTATACATACAACAAACTATTATCCAGTCTTATAAAGGAGGGGATGCTGACACATCCTCAGCATGGATAATGCTTGAGGACATTATGCTAAGTGAAATATGCCAGTCACAAAGGACAAATACTGTATGATTCCATTTATATGAGGTACCTAGAATAGACAAGTTTACAAAGACAGAAAGTAATGATGGTTGCCAGGGGCTGGAATGAGGAGGGGAGGGGAATTACTGTTTTATGGGTTTGAAGTTTCTGTCTGGAAAGATGAAAGATGTTCTGGAGATAGGTGATGGTGGTCGTTACACAGCAATGTGAATGTACTTCGTAGTCCTGAACTGTATGTTTAAAATAATCAAGATGGTAAATGTTATGTGATATGTAATTAATTCACAATTAATAATTAAATTTTAAAAGTACTAAAAAATGGATTTGTTGCCAAATGACTAGGTTTGCTAATGAAAGCAATGTCTGCTACACTAATTAGGATGTATTACTGAATCAATACATTTTGTTGAGAATTATTAGACTTTTCTGCAACGTACATAGAGAGAAAATGTCAAATAGATTTGGCTGCCTCTGTTCAAACAAGCAGAAGTGGCACTAAATGTTCAAAATTCTATTCATATGAGGGCACCTCTTCTTAAAACACATAACTTTATTTCTTTGTAGCTCTCTTAGTAAATTCTCCAGAGAGTAAGAGCAAAGGCTGGGGGTGTTTGAGGAATAGCCAGGGGTCTGAGTGACTGGAATAACATGAAGAAGGTGGGGCAGAGGGAGGAGGTTAGTTCAGATGAAGTCAGAGAGTCAACTAGGGACCATGACTTTTTCCTTGCATGAGGTGGGGGAACCATGGCAGGGTTTTGAATAGAAGAGCACTGTGAATTTTTTTTTTTTTTTGAGACAGAGTCTCACTTACTCTGTTGCCCTGTGCAGTGGTGCAATCTCAGCTCACTGCAACCTCTGCCTCCCAGGTTCAAGAGCTTCTCCTGCCTCAGCCTCCCGAGTAGCTGGGATTACAAGCATGCAACAGCACATCCTGGCTAATTTTTATATTTTTAGTAGAGACAGGGGTTTCACCGTGTTGGCCAGGCTAGTCTCAAACTCCTGACCTCAAGTGATCTGCCCGCCTCTGCCCCACAAAGTGCTGGGATTACAGGTGTGAGCCACCGCACCCGGTCATGTGATTTGATCTATGTTTTAAAAGCACACAAACTGTGTACTACAGGGGAGATGAAATGGAAGTGCAGAAATGGAATTCCAGAGGTGAGAGATTACTTTCACCTGCAGGAATCCTGGAAACAAAAATCTGAGACTGAGCTACGGAGGAGAAAGAAATCTATTCCTTTTCACATTTGAGTATGCTTGAGAATCTCTGAACAGCACAACTACAACAAGAATTCTCTGGCATTATTACCTGTACTATTAATTTGTTTGTTGATAGCCCCAAATGAGCTTTCACTTACTGAGTCCTGTGTGAGCCCAGACTATTTCAGCACTTAAGACTCTTCAATGACTACCTCAGAGGTGGATCTCAGGATGTCTGGGGCTCCTATGCACATATGTTTCCTGTTGTTTACAAAGCTCTCTTTGGACTTGATCTGAATGAGAGTTGCCCTAAAAAGCTGGAGATAAATGATTAGCCATAAAGTTTCATTTTTCAACATTTAATTATTAGAATAATTAATTTAATAACAGATTTTAAGGCCTGTATTCCTTGCTACTTAATGGTTTATGTCTCTTTTAGGAGAATACCTCATTATGTTTTCTATATTGTCACATAAGGGATGCTGGTTCTGCTTTTGATTCTAGAAGCCAGTTTAAGTGACCATAGATGATACATTAAGTACCACTGATAGGGCTGGAAGGTAATCAATTAACAAATGGTTTAAACTGCTTGGGCCTGAAGATTCTAGAGTTTCTGCAAGAACAAAATCAAGCCTGGTTTCTATATCCTTGAGAAAACCTGTATTTGTAGTAATGCTTTCCTCAAATTCAACCTGACTGTAAAAATGGATGATGACGTGCCAAATAAAGGAAGCATGCGTGCACGCACACACACACACACACACATACATGACTAGTAAGAATTAGTAACAACAAATTCTAAACACACAAGTCTTGATGTGCTAAAAACTATAATATGGCAAAAAAAATAAAAATAAAATAAAAAAATCAGCTGCTTTCAGCTTAAAATGCCCTGTCAAGGTTTTTTTTCTTTAACCTAAAATGCTCACTTAAGTAATTTTCTACCACGAAGTTAAAGTTATACAGAGTAAACAGAAATAAAACTCAATTGTGCCTTTCTTTGCTATATTCAAATAACTTTCTTCAACGTTTGTGCAATTCTGTGAATTGGTAACATCATCAAAAATATGCTAGTTTTGGTATAAGTTGAGTTAAAATTTCTTAAATATTGAAAAGTCTTGTCAAAACTTTCCAAACTATTTTTTCTCTTCCTGAAGTCTTTATTTGGTGCAAATTCAGCCTTTAAATATTTATGCTAATTTAAGTTTTAATTACATTTTCTCTTAGAAAAAAATATTTGGTTGAATGATTGACTAATTATAAAAGATATGGCCCAAATTAAAAATAACCAAAGTTTATGACATTCAAGGAAGTAATGCTTTGTCTCTTTACTCTAAATACAATTCTTATTCTTTTTCCTGAAATTATATCTGTGAATTTTTGTATTACTTCTATTTTGTGTAAAAATTTATTTGAAAAATTCTGAAAAACCCAAAATGCAAAAACTACTTAGAATTAAACAAGTTAGGAAACAACACAGATGTGCAAGTGAGAGCCATCCCTACGCCCTGCCCTGCTTCACTAATTCTGCAACACAGTGGTAACCCACTTAACCTACATTTTTCAATTTTTATGTGTTTATAGGCAGTCCTATATATGCATATCTACAAAACAGCTAACTGTGCTATTCATTGGTCCTGTAATTTAACTTTGTTTTTCTTTTTATCTGCCGCTAGCTTTCTATCTTATTCTGTCTTTCTATCTAATTCTATCTCAGATGTCACAGTCTGGAGGTCTGCTGGGGAAAGAGACTGCACGTAAATTTTGCTTGGTTTGAGTCATTTAATGTGTTTGAAAAAAATGGAATTTACATCCCTTTTGGTGACAGACCTTCTGATTCCTATTAATTTCGCTGAATTCTTTATTATCACATCTGCTTAGTGATCTGGAGCATTTATATTTGCGGCTTCCAAATAATATTCCATTATATTGTTATATTCTCATTTATTTAGCCCCTCCTCATATTGGAACTTGATGTGGCTCTTCCTTCCCACCTTTTTTTCATTATTAAAAACAATGCTGCCTTGACCATTCTTAAGTACCTACTCTATGTTATTTCTTTGGTATACATTTTTGAAAGTGGGGTTGCTCAGTTGTAGAATATTGCATACTTAAAACTTTTATAGACAATGCAAACTACTCTACAATACAAAATCACCATTTGTACTTCCAGGAATAGTATACAGGAGTTAAATTTTCTTATACCCTTTACCAAAGGGTTGTATCGACTTGTTAAATTTCTTTCATTCTGAATAGCGATACAATTATTATGGCTTTAATAAGTTTTTTTAAACTATTGATGAAATTGACCTTCTTTTCATATGTTTATTGCTGTATGTATGTATATAGTCTGTGAATTTCACAATCCTATGCTATGACTGTTTTTCATATGGATCATCTGTCTGAAATGTAAAATATTAATCTTTGCTTTAAATGTTGAAGATACCTTCTTTTAGTTTTTGGATGTCTTCTAACTTTGTTCTTGTACTTTTTGACATATAGGAATTTAACATTTGTATTTAATTAAATTTCTTATGTGTTGCTTTAAAAACTTCTTAGTAAGTTTGAGGGGCAATTTATACTCTTATACAGTGTTGGTGGGAATGTAAGTAATAGTACACATAAGCAATGGTAAAATTTGGCAAAATATTCCCATACAACACACACACACACACACACATGCACACACATATGGCATAACACAAGAATGTACAATTCACAGAATATATATATAATATAGCAATAAAATATGGAAAGAGGTCAATTATTTTATACATGTATACAAATACGCACAGCCCTGTTTAATACAACTTAAAGTGTAAGAGCAAAGCCCGTAAGATGTTCATTTCTTCAATATTTAGCAAATATATAAAACTTTTTCTGTACACAAAGCACATTTGAAAGCTTGAAATTTAAAACCTAAATTTTTTCTAAAATATCTTAAAAAATATTGTGGTATGGAAGTTAGTGTTCTTTTGGAATTTTCATTTTTTATTTATATGTGTTTTCTGAAAACAATAGAACACATACATCAACTCTCCCTGCTGTATTGTTGTATTGAGCAATGTTGGGATTGATGTGAAGATTAAATCTTCGTGTCTGCCTTTATGTGTCTCCTACTTTTACACGTTTGACCTGTGAATTGAACTGATTTTGTTTATTTCTATTATTTTATTTGTGATAAAATTTTCAATATTAATTTACCTAAAGGAGGTATCTTATTTGTGACTAAAATCTCAACCATAGTCAGCAGTAAGATGTGGATTTATTCTGAAGATGATGCAATGGCCTAAATTAATGTGGCAATGGATTCTGGCAGTTTTTCTGTTTTAAGTCTGAAAAACTTTGTAAGTCTTACTTCTTGATGATTAGAGAGGTTTTTTGTGGGTTTCGTGTGGCACTTATCTCCCTTAACGGATCTGACTGATAGAACCCATGTTTAAAGTGAAGTATATGTGTATGTGTATAAAATATATAATACATATATTATATATTAATATATAATACATTTAATATATTAATATATTATATATAATATATAAACACACACATATGTATAAAGCACCTCTTTTGAGTATTTGTTCAGGTGTGCTATACCTCTCCATCCAGTGTTGTCTTACAAATGCTGGATTTGGGACTTCTCGTCTTGACCCGGGATCCACACATTTGGGACTTCCTGTCTTGACCTGGGATCCACACATTTCAGATTGTCTGTAGAGCTTTTCCAGTCTTTAAGACAAACTCTGAATCCATGAATTGAGCCAGTTGCTAGAAAGCTAAAATCCTATCTCCATCAAAGCGAAGCAGAGAGACAAAGGTGAGTCCACAAAAACAGATTTTCTTACCACAGAGAGATGTGAAGGACAAGGTGGCTCCAGTGTGTGAACTCTGGGAGTGAGAGAAGAGCGAAGATCTGCCCTGAATCCAGTAAGTTAAAGAAACGGCAGTACTAGCTTAGTTCCTGCTTTTGAGGCACGGTAGCCCTGCCCATTATTAGTAAATCAACCCAGCTCTTGTCAACTGGATCAGGAACTCATTTTTCTGAGTATAGGAGTAGATAGGAGTGAAAAATGAGCCAGCAAGAGAGGGGACACAAATGCTCTCTTCAATGATTTTCCATATGGAGAGACAGTAGAAGCCTTATTTCTATGAGCTGAAGCTGAAACATATGTGGAGCTGTTTGCTTTAACAATCCCATCTGCAAGACTCTCATACTCTTTACATTCATATTTTGCAACTTAAGTTGAACACTGACACAATTAGCAAACAAGGTGTTAATCTGCAAATATCTCTAGGATGCTGCACTAAATCTTTATTATGTTGACACTTACACCTTGCAAATTGTTTTTAATTACAGCAGTAGTAAGAATGGACAACAGAAACTCTAACTGCATTGTTTTAGTTAATTAAACATGGGTCTCCCAGTTGTGTTTTTGTTACTTATTGCATGCATGTAACTATACATTAGATGCTTTGGGAACATAAATATGAATATGATGGGCTTTAGCTACAGAAAGGTTATAATACAGTATAATGATTGAGCATGAAGCTTTGAAATTAGACTGCCTGAGTTTGAGTATTTGTTGTCCCACTTAATGTCTCTATGCTTCAGTTTCTTTAGTTATAAAATGGGGATGATAATAAGGTTACATAAAGATTAAATTAGATAGTATATATAAAGCATTTGGCATAGTGCCTGGAACTTGGTAAGTATTCAAAAAATGTTTGTTACTATGACTGCTACCACTATCGGATAGTGGATGAATTACTCAACATTGACTTCCAAATCACCCTTCTGAGGAATACAGCCATAAATGTTACCTACTGTAAAAGTTGTCATGTGACTTTACCGTCCTGCCCACAACTGATGGAACTGGCAGTTGGTACCTACAACCAATGATTCTGAGTTATCGTGTTGACAAGCTTTTGAATAGTAGAACTTTTGCCAGCCTTGGAGAGATTGAAGTCTATTCACAGTTATAGCACCAGTAACTGGCTTGCCTTGGGCACTATGTGGCTGTGTAATTATTTGTGATACTCATCCCACCTTTGTGCTCATGAGTCACGGTTCCAGTACTGAACTGAAACTAGTCTATGCCTTCCTCACAGTAACTTACATCCAGAGTATCCCGTAGCCTACCCATGCAGTTTAATGATTTAACCCACAGGCATTGCCTTAGTAATATGTTTTGCAGTGGTGCCTGCAGACTTGAGAGTGACTGACCGTCACAGGGGGCATTATTTGCCTTCTATTTGAGAGCTGCCACTTCCTCTAGGAAAGCCATGTATAACAATGGATCTCAGTGCTTATGTATGTGCACATGGAATGGAATGGGAATGAATGTGTCAGAGTTACCTTCACTCCCAACAGGACATCCTGAAAATACCACGTGGGTAAGCCAGTGATTTATTCAATTAAGACTTTTTATATTTCCTCTTATTAAGGTTCAAGATTATTCATAACATGGGAAGTATAATTGCACAGACATGTAGAAATTTTGGAGTCTTTATTGTTTAGTATATAGCAAGGGCACTGAAATATCGAGATCCTATAACAGTGTGGCAAACAAGGAGTTTTATTTCTTTTCACATTAGAGTTCCAACGTGACAGGGAAGCCATGCTCCTTGTGTACATTTAAGGACTCAGGTTTGCTCAAAGTCATTTTTCTGACATCTCCTGGGGAACTGTCATAATCTGCATGGTCTGTGCTGGGTCACCTCCATGTCTGTGTTCAGGCTGGTGGCAGGAGAAATAAGAAAGTGAAAATGGCACGCTTGATGCTAAGGAGGCAAGCCTACAGGCCAGTCCCAGAAGTGGCAAAGACCCTTCCCTTAGTTCCACTGGTAGGGACCTCGTTCATGGCTGCTTTCAGTGGAGAGAGGCTGAGAATGGTAGGTACTCTAACTGCCATTGTGTCCTAGATGAAGAGGAGAAGGGGTTTTTGGAGGGTAATCTCCAGTCTCACCACACAGGCCTTGTTGAGAAATTTGAGGTGTACAACCGTATTATCCAACATTAACTGTGACCAGGAGACTATAAGAAAAAAAATCTATTCTTTCTGAGTTCTTGGGAAAAAGTTTATGTTTTTCAAAGATTATACTTTATACTCAATTAATATACTTATATATATACATATTCATAAATATATTTTGAATAAATTCTCAGGGATGATATTGCAAGACATACACTGTAAGTGTGGGACATGATGTGACACAGTATAACAGTTGCTATATTATAAGGCCTTTAGATTTATGACTTGGGATACCTGAGATTTAGTGCCCTCACTGCCATTAAATGGGTAACTTTGTCCGATGTGTTTAACATTTCTGGGTCTCACTGCCCAAGTTCTCTTAAGTTTTAACAGTACAGTCCTGTCCTGTTGATTCTACCTCTATAATAGATCTTAACAGCATCCATTCTTCTGGTCACAATTCCTTCCAGAGTTTATAATCCAACTTCTTTTCCTTCTCTAGCCCCACTGAGGTTATTCCTCCCAGGTTGATCCCACTTATGTTCTTCCAGTCCCTAGACCTCTCTAAACGCTTCTTGCTCATGACCTCTGCATCTGGTAGTCTCTCTGACTGCCCCTTGGTCTTCTCTCTTTTGCATGGCCGTTTCCTTCTCATCCTTCAGGTCTCAGCTTTGATGTCTCTTCTTTAGAGGAACTTCTCCTACCACTCTGTCTAAAGTTTTGTAGTTTATCTCAAACTCAGTTTACCTTCTTCAGTCATACTTGGTATTATCTTTTATATCTATTTATGTGTTTTCTTTCTGTTCCCTCTCATTGCACTACTAGCTTCATTGAACAATGAAGATAATGGGATAGATCTGTATTATTTATCCTTTTAATCCTGCCACCTAGCACAGCGCCCTGCACCTAACTGGTGCTCTGTCAATGGATGCTGAATAACTTAATACAGGAATTTAGAAATGTGTGGTCTAAATAGGTAATTAAAACATAATTTAATGTAATCAAAATAAAAAATGTATACTTCAAAATTTTATGGAAAAACTTTAAAAACGATATCAGCGAACCTTATTTTAAAACAAATATTTCGTAATACTAATTTCTCTCTTTTAATTGTGTTTGCTTTTTAATTTTAGATTTACTATCCTATCTATCTTTAAACATGCTTTGATTTGAGTACTTTTGCAGCCCAGTTAAGATGGAAGGTTTGGGGGAGAGAACTCACTATACTTAGGCTATCATTTTGTTTTGTATAATTTTAATCATGACAGTCTTTATCAAATCCATGTTTATTTAAATATTTGTTTTCTTTTGCATATGTTGGGATGGAATATGTTGTTTTAATTAGCGGCACTGCTTTCTTGTTGCTAAATGTATTGCTCTGGTATCTGACCAAAAGCAAAACAGAATCAACACAGTGTAATCTATGAAAAGGGAATTGAATCTCACTGCACAGAGTATTTCATCAGCTTTAGGTTAAGGGATAGTCTATCCAGTAATGTATATGTATAGCAACTATACCTCTATACTCCATGACAGTCAGAGCTGCCATTTCTGGTTCTCAGAAGAAACTTTTTTATTTGACTTAGATCAGCCTACAGCTAGATGACAATAAAATAAAATAAAATTGAAGAAAAAAACAATTGTTAAATAAATCCATTACTTTAATGAGCTCTTCTTGTGTATGTTTTATAAGGGGAATATCAAACTTTTTAGACTCTAATGAGAGTTTATCACATAAATGTACAGAGAATAAAAAGAATCATGCAGTTGTTGTGTCAGAAACAGTAGCAAAGGCCTTTTTATGAGAGCTGACTTGTAATATATATATATGTGTGTGTGTGTATATATATTACTGGCTAATTTGATTATGGTAAATCACCATTGTATTTTATTTATTAACTTACGATTTCACAGTTGCAGGCTGAGTTCCCTTTAACAAACTCCATATTGATTGAATTCCCTCTATGCGCAGGCATAATGGGCATTTATTTTTTCAAATAGGCAATCATCTTCGTCACATTATTGTGAAAGATACGAGTACTATATGATAATCTTCTTCAAAAGGAGATCCTGAATATTTAATATTAATATTTAATGTCATTAAAGTCAAATTTATCTCTATTGCCTGTCTTTTTTTTTTCTTTTTTTAAAGCAGAGCAATTGAAAGTGAAAGGTGAAAGGGAGTGGGAAAAGCTGGCTCACCATGGCTCAAACACAGCTCAAACTTTACCCAGCAATGAGCTTTCTATTGGCTTGACTTGGAAAGTATAATTTATATGCGTCATGTAAAAGGGGAAATGATAAACCAGAGCTTTATTATAACACTATTCTCTCTAAAGTGTAATTTAGCACAAGATATGACTTGTAAAGTTTACCACTAAAACTCTATCAAAACATCATTGTTTTATATCTGTGAGCTATAAAATATCCCTGAAATCGGGAAGCCTTCCCACAGACTTATAGATTAACTCTAAACTTTATATATATTTCTCTTTTTTAGTACATACATGCACGTCACTAAAATGTCTGTAGATAACAAGTGAACTACTGGTACTGAAAAAATTTCTTAAGAGCAGGTTAATTTTATAAGACAATGACCTTATGTTTCTTTTTTTTTTTTTTTATTTTTTATTTTTTTTGAGACGGAGTCTTGCTCTGTAGCCCGGGCTGGAGTGCAGTGGCCGGATCTCAGCTCACTGCAAGCTCCGCCTCCCGGGTTTACGCCATTCTCCTGCCTCAGCCTCCGGAGTAGCTGGGACTACAGGCGCCCGCCACCTCGCCCGGCTAGTTTTTTTTTTGTATTTTTAGTAGAGACGGGGTTTCACCGTGTTAGCCAGGATGGTCTCGATCTCCTGACCTCGTGATCCACCCGTCTCGGCCTCCCTAAGTGCTGGGATTACAGGCTTGAGCCACCGCGCCCGGCCGACAATGACCTTATGTTTCTACGTATAAAATATCTGCAGACCTTCTCTGCTAAAGTCCCAGTTTTGTTTAGTTCCAAGTAATATGATAGAAGGGTCTATTATAAAATTATTTGCAAATGTAGAAGCCATAGATTTTACCATGGATTTAAGAAGGGAGCTTACTTTAAGATTTTCTGGCATAGGGTACTTTTTTTTCCCCCTTTTTAAAAAAACCATATCTAGGAAAGCAAATAAAGAGACAAAGGCTAAGAAAACAAAAATTATTTAAGATCTTAGGCTGTACAAATAAAATTGTAGAAACAAAATTATTAAAAATAGCTTACTGACAAAGCTCAGCTGAGATTTACAACCATACCCCACATCATCATAGTATACATATTGGTAATTGTAACATTTTTTTCATATGAAAAAAATCAAGCACATGTAAAGTTATCCTAACTGAAAAACATTTCAGTACAAATATTTATTACTTATTCTTCATTTACAATTTCAATTACAGCCCAAATTTATACACATATTGCTTGCAAAATGCCATTTGGATATAATATGGTAAATTTTAAAAACCACAAAATCCTTAGCTTTATAACACATTCGCAGTAAGTATAAACCTAAGCTATGGCTTAGTGTGTACCACCGTCACCTCTGGGAAAAAAAAATAAAAGTGTTGGGGAATTTTTATGCAATTGATTCAGTAAGCTCAATTTTTATTGAAGATAGCGTTAAAAAATTCATAGGTAAGCAACCATTACTATAATAGTGATTGTTTTTCTAAGTGTTGAGAGTTTGGGCTGAGAGAGAATTTGAAGACATCTAAAAGATGTTTCGTCCTCTCTGGAAATTATATACTTATGTAGTTGTTTTTGGTTTACTTTTATTGTATAATTATGTATTTATTTTAATTGTGTAGTTATATATATATATATATATATATATATATGCTTCTCTTATGTGTATGTAAATGAGTGAATATTATAGTCACTCTTTTCTGAACCATTTCCTCTTTACTGACTAGATGGTAGGTACCTCTGGGCCTCTTAATAAATGGATAAAGGAGGAAGGATACACATCAAGTCAGTGTGGAATTTGGAGAAGCCTTATAGTTTAAATGCTTGTCAACATCATCATGAAAATGTTAACTGTGTGGCCACTGCATGTGATGCATTGCTGCCTCACTTATAACTTCTAGAACTCTATAGTTGCTCACCAACCATATCCACACAGATTGACATAAAAGGTATACACCTGACAGCATAAGCACATACTGAAAAAATAAAAGAAATAATAAAAACCTACACAGTAGCCTGGCGTATCACTATTGGGTGGTAACTGAGAGACTGTGAAAAGTGTTTCATGTTTACTCAGGGTGAGGCCAGGAGGAGCTTGTCAATGCCCTTCAGTATGTCTAGAAAAACTTCATGGAGACAGAGATTAAGAAGGGAGTGAAGTCACTAAGTTTGCAGAGAAAGAGTGTGTTAGATGTAAGATATGTGGTCATGAAGATGGCTTATTATTATTAGAGTAAGAAGATTAAATAAGGAAGGCAAAGGGTAGATTTGCTTCCTGGGAATGGTATAGAAAAACACAATGATATGTTTTCATGAGCTAATGCAAGCAAAAGAGATTGATGAGCAGAAAAATAACCTCAGCAAAAGTGTCAAGAATCAAATAGAGAGAAATGTACCTGAGTGGGAGAGAGTCAGCTGATATTGTCTAGCTTATAGGATTGAGAGGAGATATTTGAGGTGTGAAGAATGATGGGACAGGGGTTAGAAATGTCAGGATGTACACTGAAGTAGCTTGAATATGAAACAAGTAAGAGAGGAGCAAAAACTCAAGGAGAAAACATGTGTACTGAAATATTCCTTATACACAGAGAGAGGGAATTTTTATCAAAAGCTGTGGATTCATGAGATTTGGTCTTTGAGGAATTAATTTAAAAGAACTGTTAAAATGTGTTCTTTGTGTTCCCGTATAGGCCACAGGGAATTGATAATGTTCTTAGAAGTTGTAATCAGCTCAATTGAGTATAAACCCTTTACCCTAGGACCATAGCCATTATCATAGCCCAAAACACCTCCAAGTGCCCATTGGCCATTTGACCCAGTTCTAGGTACTGTGTAGCCAAGCTTTTGGGAGACAGTTTTCAAAATCAGATCAAAATATTTTTGAGGCATAGCAATCATCTAATCTGCCTGAAGAATTATGTTACCGTGAAAAGTGATGTCTTAAACCCATAAATTTGCAATGTTAGAATGAGTCATTTTTTATATCCTTTACAAGTTAAAAAGTACTCAGGCCTGTTGACAAAGCAAAGAAATGGTGTCAAAAATAATTTTAAAACCTTTTGACCTATAAGGTTTAAAAGAATTAGGCACAGATTCTTTGCTTTAAGCCTCTTGGTGACAAGAAATATGGTACTCTGCCAGACTGTTTGATTGACAGTAGCGTTTGTAGTTTCAGCTGCTAATACAGTATGCTTCTTGTATATTCTGAGTGGGTAAATATAGAAGACTATTTGTCACCTGGGTTGATGGATTACAAATAAGTAAGACAATGTGTTTAGGATTCTGAAGCATAAATGAAAAGTCAAAAACCTTATATTATTTACAATATAACGTTTATGCTTTCAGATTTGTTATCCCTATTACATCAGTAAAAATGGTTGGGTTTTAAAATAAGCATGCAACTCATTTTTTAACCATCTCTTTTCATTACATAGTTATTTGCTACAAGATTGCATCAATTAAGTGTGCAAAAAACTGGTTAGAATGAAGAACTTATTATAGATAGTTGCATTTATTTTTAAAGATCATGATTCAAGTATCTTAAAATTTTTCCACTCATAGGACCTATGACTAATGGCATGTTTCTCCACCCTAATAAAGCTTGTTGTTTTCAGTACCTAATTAATGTTCGAGCTTGTTGTACACACTTATGCTTAGAACAGTGGCATTTCTGAAAAGATCTTGGTCAACAGCCCTCTAATAATATTGATTTCTCTTTGTACAACATTTTGAATTTGCTAAAGTGTTACAAGTGGTATAACATAATTTCAAAATGATATCGTGAATGGTTCAGTAATTAATATTTTCAAAGAATCGTGCTATTCAAGATGAAAAGATTATTAAGGTGATATTACTGGGTCTTTGGATTTAGAAAGAAAATTTGCTTTGGAAAGCACATTATCACCTTTAAGGACAAGAAGCAAGATTGGCATTTTTAGCATGCTACTCTTATCTTTATTTGCTGATAAAGAAAGAATCCAGAGTTTTTCAAAACTTTAAATAAAAGCCTATGGTGAGGTTCACATTACCCAATGTTAAAAGAAGAAATAAAAACTCCAGACATAAAGGATGGGAACAAAATCAAAACAATAGTCTTGACATTTTATTTTAGAGCTTTTAAAAAATATTACTATTCGAAACAAAACATAACATATGAAGTCTACTTGTTTTCATCTACATAATTAATACAGTATTGAAGTACATGGAAGTGTAAAAGCTAATGTTCTATAAGTTCGTGTATAACATTATCATTTCATAATGGATATTCAGCTTCTTTTTGAGTAGGTTTTCTTTTTGATGTCAATGTTTGAAGACCATATATGTTAAATGGGAGGAAACACACTTAATTCTTATTGTTACAACTTGTGGTTTGTTTGGTTTAGAGAACTGTGGAGAGGCAAACAGCATTTTCTTGTGAATCTCTGTTATGAGATAACTGTTACTTAAAACTGCCTGCATTTGACTGTATGTGCCATCAGAATAATGGGAGAAGTCAGCTTAAGTTGTATTAAGTAAATTACAATTCAATATTTTTAAATACATAGTATTAAAAAATCAGTACCATATAAATTAGAACTATATACCAATAGTACACACTTGGTTAAATACAACAGTTAAAAATTCTTTCAGTGTGATTTTATCATTCTTTACAAATTATTTTTCTGTGCTACAAAAATTCTTTTATATTCTTATTCCACAAGCATAGAACCATAATCCAGACAGGAATTGTTAATTGCTACATTATTTGAATATCAGTCTGGTTACTGACATGCTCAGAGAAATGTTAGATTAGTTTACAAGCTTAAGTTGAATGGCTGACATTAAATTCACTGTATATCTTGTTAAAATTTGAAACCAGAGACTTTTAAGTTGTACGTTAAGATTTCAAACTAATGAGATCAAACCAGAATAGTTAATAAACTCAGATATCAACTTCTTATTTTGTTTCTTAGAAAAAACAGTGATTAGATATTACAATGTTAAATATCTTATAGTCTAGTCTCCTTACTATATGGATAAAGAAATGGAGGTGTGAGGTAAGGAAGTATTGTGATGAAGGTAACGTAACAGTGAGGGGGCAATGGAACTAAAGAGCAATGCTGCTTTTACTACACAACATGGCTACTAATGGACCAGGATAATTTAACCTAGTATTTCCTGGAACTCTGTAAATTCCCTGATTCTCTTCACAGAAATACTACACTATATGTTGCTTACAGATAATAGTATTTTGGGGATACAACAATAACAACAAAAATAATTTTTAATTGAAAGAGCACAATTTGTAGATCTTTAACAGGCCCAGAGCTATGGACACCAAAGGAGCCACCTCTGTCTTTGCTCTTGACACATTTATGGTAGAAAGAGTGGAGGGGGCTATGAGACATTTCGAGCTGCATTAACTCTTTAATCTTAGAGGAGATTAAAATAGAAAGTATTTCTCTTATTTTTGCTCATGGAGATGCTTTTAAGAAGTTAAAATTTGATGATGTTTCATATTTGCATAGAGCTTATTGTCTAAATAATTTGAAAACACTTAAGTACCTTTCGATTTAATGGTTTCCAACAAATTGACACGACTCGTAGAAATAGCACTGAGCAGCCTAGCCAGTCTCGGGGTGAAAACCCACAGAACAACTTTTCCAATTGAGGTAAAATGTAGCCTCTGAGGAATCTAAGAAATGAAGCACAAGGACAATTATGTGTATAAATTAAAGCTTGTGTACCCAATTAGGAAGACCTCTTGTTAGTGTTATTGTTAGTGCTTCTTGAAAACATAGAAATTCCCATTGCTTTACTCATGGGTTTGTTTGTTTGTTGTTTGAATGTGATGTGTTAACTATTACAATATGAGGTGTGAAATATTGTTACAAAAATGTAAACAATTACAATTTTAATATAATATCTTTAAAGTATTGTCAGGTAGGGTTAAATTAATTCACTTGTGGGTAGTGGTGAATCTAACAGCCGGCCTGTGCCTCTAGATTTCTAGTTCATTATCCTCTTAGGTTCGAAGCTAGGCACACTTTATGACATATACAGAAATTAGAAGATGTTTGCAGGTTTAGAGGCTGAAGAAAATGAGGAGACATCATATAGAATGTAAATAAGGACATCAAAAAGAATTGTAAAAGTCAAACAAGAGTTCTGATACTAAATTCATTGAGGACACTGATACCATTGTCATGAATGGTGACACTGGCACTATAAAAATTGTTTTATGTATAAGAATGACTGTGACAACGTTTTAATTTTTGAAAATATAGTTGTATAAGGTTTCTTATGTCTGACATTTTAGTTTTTGGTTTGAGAATTATTTTAAAGAATATAGGACGATTCAGTTACTGGATTGGTATTCAAACTACTGGACTTACTTAATGTTCTTCATGCAAAATCTAAATCCAAAAGAACAGATTTATTCTCATATCTAATAGGAATCTAGTAGACAATGCTAAAATTAGTGAACTAAGTAAGGCGAATCAAAGTTAGAACCCAAATTATGATCAATGCCAGCCAACCTTATTGCTTTTGGTAAGAACAATTCAATGTGATAATGTATGTCAATTAATTGAAGCAGTCTGATAGATGAGCTTCTGGTAAATGTACCCAGTTTTATATGAGAGACTCAGGGTTTTATGGACTGTCAAAGTAAGGCTTAGTAAGAAATACATCGTGATTAAATGAGTATACAATATGTGAAGAATGTTTACACCAGTACAAGAAAACCTAGTTGGTCATCTGCTAGAAAGTCAAATCGGCAGTGGTTGTTTCTAACATATCTTTTTTCTGTGTGATGTGCCATATGTATGATGATTGCATTTTAGGTAGAGTGAATGACTCTATCAAACATTTATCAGATACCTTCACTGTAAGATGCCGAGGAGGTGCCTCATGTAAACCACCATAGTTAAACCTCAAAGAGCAGCCCTATGGATTTGGCAATTTTATTCTCAACTTCATTTTAGAGGTGAGGAAGTTAAAGCAAAGACAACTTAAGTAATTTTCCAAGGGTCTAAGATTGTGCTTAAAGACAGGATTTTAATTCCAATGTCTTTTTTCTTTCTATCACATCACACAGTGGTTGCAACTTGCTTTTCTGTAAATGTAATGAAGGAAACATCACAGACCTTGTACAAAACTCATCTACAAATTGTTTGGTAGTTAGGTCTTTTTAGTGCTACTTTGATAATGAATTCTGATAAAAAAAAGTTCTTTTATAATAATAAAATGTTTTGAAAAATGCTCCTTGAATTTTCTGAAGTGTGATAGCAGATAATGCAGCTGTGAATGATAAAAATACCTCACTGCACTGTTTCTATTTGTCATTGCTCAGCTGTGACCATAGCTTAGAGACTTCTGAAAGTTATTTTCCCATTTTAATCTACCATATATTAAGTGGTTACTTTGTGCCAGCTAGAATGCCAGTTAGATACTCTGTGTTCATTTTTTTAAAAGTAGTGTAGCTTTATTGTTTTCTGGTTTTGCCATTTTAAAAATTCTTCTCCCTACTCCTCCCCTACATCAGGCCATCTTCCTCTCACACCACTGAATCAGGGAAGAATCTGCTACCGTACAATAGTATTTACTCACCGAGAGATAACTGTACCTCATTTTGAAGGTGATTCCTCTTGTTACCTAAACGGTATTAGTATTTTTAAATCTTTAGGTAGTGCACATCAGAATCACTAGTTAACTTGTAAAAAGGCATAGTTTTAAGCACCACCTAGGTATTTTAAATCACTACATTTTAAATAGCATCCCAGTTTACTGCACGTAAAGAAGGCTTGCTTCTTGATGGAAAGGCATCTTCTCCACGAACAGAATCTAGAGACTAGTTGGGGATCCTGGTGGGAGGATTTTATGGAACAGAAGCATCCCAAGAATCATAACGTTATAGGCTTTCCATCTCCAGAGTTATGCTTTTCTTTTTCTTTTCCTTATCTATTCATTTATTTATTCATCCATTCTTCAGGCATTTGTGATTTGCTGGCAACAACGGATAAGAAGCAGTCTTGGCAAATAAGGAGCTCACAGTCCAGCCAGGAGACATACACATCATTCCTAAAAACAGCATCACCCTTAGGCCCAGGGAAGAGGAGGCCCTGCCTTGGCCTGTGTGCTTTAGAGAGCTTCTCTCTGGTCTGCCATTTGGCTGTGCCCCTTCCCATGGGAGTGGGAATTTGGAGAGACAAAATAATGAAATCAGCTGCAGTTTACCTCTCCTAGACGATGGGATTATCTGCTGGTCTAGCCCCCGGGCTGTGCCTCTTTCCTGAGTCCATTTCTTGGACTCTGCCACTGGTTTGCACACACCTAAGCCCAAGGGATCGTCCAAATACCTAGCTGTTTTCAGAAACAATGGATGGAACGTGGACAGGGCTGAGATACCTATGTGTATACATGTGAAGCTATTGTAGTGTAGAATGAAGATAGGGGTGGCAGGACTGGTTCAGAAGAGAAGCTTATGTTCTGGGATTGAAGGGCAGGTCTCCCAGTGTGGCAAGTTCTGACTCAGAGAAGTACAAGGAATTTGATAATTCTAACTTTGAACCTAACTGTCTAGAAAGAAATATTTCGCAGGGCAGGAGGAGATAATATATTTTATTTAACAGTTTGTCAACTTGATTTACAACTTTTAAATACTTGAGTATATAACAAGTGAGCGTCCATTTGTACTGTTGCCCTAGACCCTGCAAATGTTAAGGGAGGGCTGCACTTGGAATTAAGAGAGTCCTGAGGAGTGGTGGCACCCAGCTTGTCTGAATCAGGCAACACTTGAGCTAGATGTTAAGCAATGGTTAATTGGCAAGATAAATGGATTGAAGACAAGAGAAAATGGCAGGGCAAGGCGGGCCAGGACATGGAATTGACAAGCGCATTTAATGCATGAGCCAAGGCAAAAAGGCAGCAAATGGCATGAAGTGTGTTTGGGCCTTAAAATACAAGTAGAGCAGAGTTTACTAGAAAGCTAGGGAAGTTCCGCCTTTAGGTTTTCTCACTTGAACAGTCCCTGATGAGTTCTGAGGATTTCTAGGGGCTATAGGGGTTTTAGGTAGAAAGGGGATGCTAGATTGCAATCTGGAATCATTTCTGTGTAAACATTTCTATTTAATTGTCAAAGGAGATTTCAAAGAAAGAGACCCATATTTTTAAGTCCCAGTATTTGTTGTGATTTCTTTTTTGTTCTAGATAAATATTTACTTTTTTCTCTAATTTTGTATCCTTTTACTTCAATAGAAATTTCTCCTAAATTATAGGTGCCTCAGGTCTCACCCAAAGTGGATTCACCTCTGAGTTCAATATATCTTGGAAAGATGAGGCTAAAGTTGCAGAGATCCAGGCTTGATTCTTTGCAGGCCACGGAGCCATGAGATTTAGTCTGGGAAGTGACCTGGGTATTTATACTTTGGGTGTTTTCCACATGATGGGCCATTTGGAGACAATATACATATTGGAGAGTCTTTTAACAATCCCGCAGAGTAAAAATGTGGTTTTGAACCAGGGCAGTGGAGAGAAAATATTTATTGAGTAAAATTGGCAAGACTTAGTGTTTGATTAGAAATGCATAATGGAAAAGTTCAAGGAAGAGTTGGGCAATTTCTAATTTTGGGGTCTGATAAATTATATCCAGTTTTAATTGTGTTGAGTTTATGTCTGCATAGAATATGCAAGTAGAGACATCTAGCAGTCAGTTAAGTGAGTGATTCTGAAGCTTGGGGGAGACAGCTGGGCTGGCTGGGGATATCTATGAATATGTGTATGTGTGTGTGTGTGTGTGTACTGACATACATTCACACACACATACGAATACCTATGTGTATTTGCATCTGCATTTATATATACATGCATATCTTTTTGAACTCAAATATATATTTGGGAGTTATCAGTATACAGTTGAAACCACCAGAATGAATGAAGTTAATCAGGAAAAGCATTTAAAATGAGCACACCAGAGAGCTGATATCAGAAACCTGAGAAACGCAAATGCTTCAGTAATGAGCAGAGGAAGAGGACAATAGAAAGGACACAGCAAAGTAAGAATTTACTCAAAATCTTAAAAATCACAGGAGGGCAATTTTTTAAAGGAGGGAATAATTGACAGTATCAATAAAGCAATGATAATTAAAAAGTGCCATTTGGTAACTAGGAAGTCATTGGAGATTTTCTGGAGTTTAACAGGGAATGGAAAGCAGCTTTCAGTGGGATGAGAAGTGACCTGGAAATGAGGAATGTATCTTTTTTGAAGAATACAGTTACTCTTAAAAGTTAAGTTGTAAACATGTGAAAGATTGTCTGTACTCTGAAGGGAACTGGAAGTCAAGTGAGGTATCTCTTCTTTTCTCTGTCTCTCCATTCTCTGTCTTCGGGCTAAGAGGCTTGGGCATGCTCATGATGACTGACGGGGTCAGGTCCCAGGGTCAGGTATGATTCAAGAGTCTTAGTAGGACTCATTATCTGATGTGCATGAAGGAAATAAGATGATGATAATGCTTATAGTGAAGTAAAAGTGTTGGTAGCTGGTGTTTCACTTTGCTAGAGCAAGATATGAAAACAGTGAGTGGCAACAATTACTCTGGTATGATGTCTTCAGGTGCACTCATTCCTTTGCACAGATAATAGATTTGAGTTTGGTATTCAGCTGGGAGGCATAATAGACATTAATGGGTAATACGGTTTGGCTGTGTCCCCACCTAAATCTCATCTTGAATCGTAGCTCCCATAATTCCCATGTATTGTGAGTGGGACCCAGTGGGAGATAATTGAATCAAGGCTGTGGTTTTCCCCATACTGTTCTCGTGGTAGTGAATAAGTCTCATGAGATCTGATGGTTTATAAGGGGAAACCTGTTTTGCTTTTTTTTTTTTTTTGTAAGGGGGAGTTCCCCTGCACATGCTCTCTTCTTGCCTGCTGCCATGTAAGACGCGACTTTGCTTCTCCTTGCCTTCCGTCATGATTGTGAGGCCTCCCCAGCCATGTGGAACTGTGAGTCAATTAAGCGTCTTTCCTTTATAAATGCCCAGTCTCGGGTATGTCTTTATCAGCAGCATGAGAACAGACTAATACTATGGTTACAAGAAATGGAATGTTCTAGAACCGTGGTCCCCAACCTTTTTGGCTCCAGGGTCTGGTTTTGTGGAAGACAATTTTTCCATGGATGGGGGTTATAGCTTTGGGATGATTCAAGTGCATTATATTTATTGTGCATTTTATTTCTATTATTATTACATTGTAATATATAAGGAGATAATTATACAACTCACCATAATGTAGAATCAGTGGGAGCCTTGAGCTTGTTTCTTGCACTTAGATGGTCCCATCTGGGGGTGATGGGAGACAGTGACAGATCATCAGGCATTAGATTCGCATAAAGAACATGCAACAGATACCCCTCACATGTGCAGTTCACAATAGGGGGTATGCTCCTATGAAAATCTAATACCACGGCTGATCTGACAGGAGGTGGTACTCAGGTGGTAATGCGAACAATGGGGAGCAGCTGTAAATACAGATGAAGCTTCACTCACTTACTGGCTGCCCACCTCCTGCTGTGTGGCCCCCTAACAGGCCACAGACTGCTACCAGTCTGTGGTCCGGGGGTTGGGGACCCCTGTTCTAGAGGTTAAAGTATAGTTAGAAAATCAACAATGAGGATTGAGGTCGGACCAGGAAAAGAGAGAAACCAAGAGATAGTCGACAATCTCAGAAGAACTTGAAAAGGTTAGGACTTTGATAAATTAATGGAGAAGGGTGAATAAAAGGATCTGAGGGAGCTTGGGTGGTATAACATGGGGTTAGAGTTTTAAGAGTTTAAGATTGCAGAGATGTAAAGATGTGTGATGATAACATAATTGAGACTCTAGCTGAAGTTTTTGAAGTCTACGGTTGAAATTGATTGAAAGTGAAAATTATTCGATTTAACAAGGTTTAGAAACTTCAGATGGAGAATGAAAAATTCTAGACTTCCCAAAATACATTAAAAAAATAATTTCAACTTCTATTGAGATTGAAGGGGTATGTGTGCAGGCTTGTTACATGGGTATGTGTTTGTGGTATGGATGATCCTGTCAGTCAGGTAGTGAGTATAGTACCCAATAGGTAGTTTTTCAGCGCTTACTCCCTCCTCTCTCTACCTGCCAGTAGCCCCAGGTATCTATTGTTTCCATCTTTGTGTCTATGTGTACCCAATATGTAGCTTCTACCCACAAGTGAAAATATGCAATATTCAGTTTCTGTTTCTGTGTTAATTCACTTAGAATAATGGCCTTCATCTGCATCTATGTTGTTGTAAATGACATGATTTCATTCTTTTTTATGGCTATGTAGTATTCCATGATGTATATGTACCACATTTTCTTTATCCAATCCACAGCTGATGGGCACCTAAGTCATGTCTTTGCTATTGTGCATAATGCTGCAGTGGTGCAAGTGCATGTATCCTTTGGTAGAACAATTTATTTTCCTTTGGATATATACCCAATAATACATCAAAGAGTAGCTCTGTTTTAAGTTCTTTGAGAAATCTTCAAACTGCTTTTCGTAGTGGCTGAACAATTTACATTCCCACCCACAGTGTGTAAGTATTCCCTTTTCTCCACAATCTTACCAGCACCCAAGATAAAATTTTGAGGAAGAAAGTGTTAAGGAAAGAGAGAGGTCATTAATTTTCTTTATATTTTGGGTTGCAAGGTTTTAAAAAATCATATTATGACTATTGGATATCAATGATAATATTAACGTTTCACTTTGAAACAATATTAATGTTTCATAGTATTAATGTCACAGCTTCTTGTTTTACTTTTAGCATATGTGCTGGAAATAGTGAGGAATTTAGAATCAGAAAAACTGCTTAATTCCCATTTCTATTGTGTGCTGGTGGTGGACCTAAAGCCAGCCACTCACTCTGTAGGTCTTTTTCCAATCTAAATAAAAGAGATAATATCTATTTGTAGGGTAATTAGTGGTGATCAAATGTATGTGCAAGTGCTTGTTTTTGTTTGTTTCTTAAATCATCAAATGCTAGGCAAGACTTAATTGATGTAGTTGTTTTATTCCTACCTAAGGATGTTGAAAATAGCAAAGTTTTGTTGTTCTCTCTAAACTGGAGTTCCAGCATAACTTGTAGCATTTGCTTGACTAGTTGATTAAGCAGTAAATTTAAATTCATGTATTAAACAGAAATCTTTTAAACATACATTTTAGTAAAGTAAATTTTAAGGGTGAATATAAAACTGGCTATAATTTTGTGCTTTAAACATTTTATTTCTCTTATATAGTTCACAGATAAAACGTTTTCAAACTAGTTATTTTTGAATACATAGGTTTAGAGATAAGCTGAGATATTTAAAAAATAACTATTTTAAATAGGCTGTTTATATGCTAGGCATACTTTTTCTTACAGAATTAAGCTATTAATAAGAACAGTTTTTAGTTAATTAAGCATCAGGAAATCTTCAATTTAGTACAAGGAGCTTAAGTTGCACACGTTTCTATGACATTACTTTGTAGTAGGATACAACTGCTCTTTCCCCATTTCACTGTTGAGAAGACACTAAAAAAAGGATAATTAGAAAAGCCAACTAGAACTTTGCTTTGTTTGGTGTGGGGCAGATAGAGTTATAGGGGTGATGGGAAGAATGAGTTTTGAATATACATCATACAGTTGGCAAGGCTCCCCCCATATGTCATCTCATGTACTCCTTGTCATAACCCCCTGAAGTGGGTGCACATGGCCCCATTTTATAGATGAGGGCATTGAGAAGTAAAGGGTTTAAGGGAGCTAAGTTCACTTTGACTAGAGAAAGAAAAACTTTGCGAACTTTGACACCAGGTGGAGCTGCAGAAGCTGGGAAGTGTGTTCGTAATAAACAAGTTTATGGATCATATTATATTGAAATCATACTAGTAAATGAGCAGTGTCTTTAAGTTATAGACAACAGATTCAAATCCGAGTCCAATTATTTAATACTTAAGTGATCTTGGGTGGGTTACCTAACCACTTTGTACCTGAATTTCCTCACCTATAAAATGAGAGGGGGCATACTACCTTTTTTAAAAAGCTACTGTGAGAATGAAATGAAGCAGTGTGGCAGAAGCATGCAGCACCATGCCTAGGAGACGGTGGAAGGTTAAAACATAAGTCAATGGGTTTTATTTATTTATTTATTTTCAGGGTTAAACTTGCACTTAGGTTTAAATATCATCTAGTTCTAAAATGTGTCTGAAACTATTATACACTGTTACTAAGCTTGACTGTGTCAGAAACCTTACTTTTTTTGATTTTTAGAAAAGAAGTCATATATTTGTAACTTTTCCCAAGGACTCAGAAAGCATCATATCTTGAAACCTTTGGACCCATAAACTACATGTGCTTCACAAGTAGGTGACAGTTTTTCCTAATTGCAAGCAAATAAATTATAGGGAATAGAGGTCCTTAGTAGCGTTCAACTTTTTAAATTGTGAATTTATTTTGGTAAAGGACAGTAACATCATATAACCAATGTTAACATGAATCCAATATATAAATAAATAGAAGTGGTAACTGAATTTTAACCGAACCAGGGGAACAATGCCTGTCATCATTATCCTCCTCAGCTGTTATATTACTGTCTTGGCACTATGTACAATTTTATGGTTTTTATATCATGCAGTCTTTTGGAATCATGATTTCACTTTGCCATGGAATGCCTTTATTCCTCAGAACAATAGCCATTGCTTTAGAAAAAAGAAAGGGATATATTTTACTGGCTGCAAAGAAAATAAACACAAAAGATCCCTGCTCATTGAAATGAGTGAAGTACCATGTGGCTGACAACATTAAATTCATTGTTTAATATTAATGGTAAGCTTAGGTATGTAAAGCAAGACCTTCTATTATTTTTACATGAATGTGTTAGCATCAGACATAAGTACATCTTAAAAGGAGAGGAATTTGGTTCATTTTCCATAAGCACCCAGAAATTCAGATGCTTATGTAAAGCTTATCTGAACTACCTAAACACAGTTAAGTCTGCAAATCTTAGCAGAGCAGGACTGCTTGTGAGATTGTCAGCATTTAGCTGCCAACTCAGATACAAATATTAAGAAAGAAGACTTTCTGGCATTCTGTTATTTCTACATCTAATTTCCATTGTCAAACTCAAAATGAAAAAGTAAAATTTGAGACCAGGATTTGAGACCCAGTTCATTCCTAGTCCCCCAAGGTGGTAGTTAACTTAGCTCATATTGACAACGAATTGTTGTCCTTAGCTACGTGTTTGAGAAACAGTCGATGATTCGTTTTAATAAGTTAATTGTTATATAAGCACAAAGAAGCAGAATTCTAACAAGTTCACAAGTATCTTTCATTCGTGGAGGTAAGTTAGCAAGTTAAGTAAGGTGACTCATTGTAATCATACTGATTGGCCTTTGTCACCTTCCAACAGTAGTTTCTTTGCAATGCAAATGACACCTCATGACAGATGGCAACAGCAGGGAGGCCTAACCATCTAGAATAATTTTGTAAAGTTCAGAATAAAAGTAACAAAGTGCCAAATGAAGCTATGAGAATTTACTAAAATTTCTAGACATAAATAACAGTCTAAACATCTCTTAAACCTGCTCTTCTTAGATGACCAAATCTGATTACCCCTCTAGCATTATTTTGTCTATTCCAAAGTTGAAGAATTCTGGAAGGGTTATGGAGCAGTGAAAGAAGCATCAAGATGAGTTGATTTATTTCAAAGCATAAATGGGGCAGGGCCATTGGGCACTTCTGGAACAGCCTACAGGGCTGTTCAGTTTTTCAGAGGCTTATTGTTTGATATTTTAAAAAAATCTTCATTTCATAGTACAGTAGAGAGACTATAATTAACAATAATTTATTATGTATTTCAAAATAGCTAGAAAAATTGGAATGTTTCCAATACAAAGATGAATGTTTGAGGACATTCATCTTTGAATGGATGTGATGGATATCCCAATTGCCCTGACATAATCCTTACACATTGTATACATGTACCAAAATATCACATATATCCCCAAAATATATACAACTACTACAGAGCAACAAAAAAGAAAAAGAATACCCTTTATTTGATTCTAAATAGAATAAATTACAAAATAGAGATTAATATTCAGTACAATATCTGCCATTCATTCATTTTTAATTTTATTATTTATAAAGATTTTTACATTAGCAATTTGTAGTTTAGGTTCTTTTCTCTTTTGGAAGGATTAGCAAATACGCATTATAATTGCTGAGAAATCATGACCAGCTGTGACTTAAATTAGTTATTTGTGGTCAAGTAATATCAAAAGGCAAATTATTAAAATCTTGAAATTATATTTAATATGATTGAGACATCATCTTAATATGTTTGATGTAGTAGGGAACAGGGTTCCCAAATATAAGAGAGCTGAAGGTCTAGGAATGTATTCATTTGGGAAAAAATTGGGGAATACTGATTTGAGAATGAGGCATCCTAGATATATGTAAACATACAGAAAATTTGAATGTTTATCTGCTCAACAGCTACGAGAGCCTGAATTATTGTAGCTGCAAACAACAGACCATGAGTGTTGGTCAGGAAAGGAGAGTATAACTCTTTGAGTCTAATTAGTGTTGGGTTTAAAGTTTGTGGTTAATGAGTATTTGTTATTTCTTTTCATTTTCTGGCATAATGTTTCCATTTCTTTCTTCAGTTTTGTATAAACTGGTGTAAATAACTCTTCCTTATTTATGTTATCCAATACTGATTTTTCTTAGAACACATAGAAAGGTACACATCATTTATTTTGGGAAGCCTTTAGTACACTGAGTATTCACTGTTAGGAAGAGGCATGGATTGGATTAAATCATTAGTGAATTATATCATAAAGTTTGCAAGTTAATTAAATATGTAGAAGATGACAGTGACTTATGATGATATGTTAAATCTGTCTTAAATGTTCCTGATTGATAGAGTAATTTTAGGGTTTTGTGAAAAGAAAGAATTTTTGGATTCCACCAATGATCTACTTAATATGACTCTTTAGGAGAGAGGTCCACCAATTGAATGTCATCAGATGGTTCTTCTGATCAGATATGCTTGATAAACGTGGCATTAACTAAGTATTCTCAGAGAATGTTGTTATTTGGTCTAAAAACTGGAAATACTCATTATGATAAAGTCTATTCTGAGCCACTCTTGAATTTGGCCAGCTTTGTTGATTAGAACATACTGATTATGTGGTTCATGGCCAGTTGTCTTCTGCCCATTGTTGTGAATTATACTTTTATCTCTGACTTGTCAAAGGTCAGGAGGAGGAAATGAAATACCCAATAAACATAGATAAGTCAACAGAAATGTGCAGGAAAACCTATAACCTTTTGATAGTCAAAATAATTCCAACTTTAAGCTTGTGCTGTCTTGTTAGAGGATCATTGTTATTGTGTGCATGACAATAATACATTTAAAAATAATACCTCAATTATTGGGAGTAGAGAGCTTATATATCTTTATTATATAATAAAATTGGAAATATATCTGAATTCAAAATAAAAAATGAGTCTAAAAGGGGAAGAAAAAAGTTTACGAACATGTAAAAATCATTTTCACAATCTGATTATTATTATATATGGCAAGATAAGATTAATAAAGTCAGGATCTATAATATAGGTGTTGAGAAGAAGAAAGAGGAGGCAGGATCTCAATAAAAAAGAAAGCAGTAATAATGATTGGCTTAATTTTCATGTTAATCAGTCTTATTTTATCGTATTAAGTCAGTAAGAAGACATTATTTACTCTTTTGGTCTCTTCAAACTTTATGCAGACCTTTATTTTTGCACCTGCCAACTTTGGTATAGTTTTCTCTCTTCCTTATCAAGGACAATGTTTTGTTCCTAATTCTTTCATCCTCAGATACTAACAGTAGCTAATATACAGCAATAGCATAAACATTCAACAATAATTGACAGATTGCTTTTTTTTTTTTTTTTTTTTTTTGAGACAGAGTCTCGCTCTGTCGCCCAGGCTGGAGTGTGGTGGTGCTATCTCGGCTCACTGCAAGCTCCGCCTCCCGGGTTTACGCCATTCTCCTGCCTCAGCCTCCCGAGTAGCTGGGACTACAGGCGCCCGCCACCTCACCCAGCTAGTTTTTTGTATTTTTTTTTTTTTTTTTTTTAGTAGAGGCAGGGTTTCACCATGTTAGCCAGGATGGTCTCGATCTCCTGACCTCGTGATCCGCCCGTCTCAGCCTCCCAAAGTGCTGGGATTACAGGCTTGAGCCACCGCGCCCGGCCTAGATTGCATTTTTTTTAAAAACCTGGTCCTTATCCACAATGCTACTCAATATAGACTCAATCAGAAGAATAATTGTTTTGTGTAATTGAAGTTAGTTCTATTATTTAATAGTTTTAAAAAATCATTTTTTAGACCCACTTTTTTCAAAAAAGTGTAGCAGTTATAATAAAAATATTTAAAGACAGCTGGGCACTGTGGCTCAAAGTGCATAATCCCAGCACTTTGGGAGGCCGAGGCAGGCAGATCACGAGGTCAGGAGGTCGAGACCATCCTAGCTAACATGGTGAAGCCCCATCTCTACTAAAAATACAAAAAAAATTAGCTGGGCATGGTGACAGGTACCCGTAGTGTGTGTGTGTGTGTGTGAGTGATGTATGTGAGTGTGTGTGAGTGTGTGTGTATTTAAAGACACCAGTCACTGGGTTTTTAAGCTTGAGATAAGCTAAATGTCATCAAAAAGAATTATGGAATGTTGGAATATTGTCATGCGATAATATAGCCTCATGATTCCAATATTTGTACAAAGGAGCCTCCTAACTCTGCTCAGAGATCTCCAGCTCTCTGTCTTGGAGCCAAATCCACTGGATTCTCAGAAAACTTTATTGCAAGGAATTTTCTGATTTTGTTTGAAATAAATCTTCCCTCTAACAGTTATTTTTAGATATTGCTATTCTCTGGTAATCTGCAAAGCAAATCTAATCTATTTTATCTATTGATGACCTTATAAATATTTAAGAAAATCATCCCTATACCTGCAGGCTTTCTCATTCTCACATTTTTCATGGTAAAAGCAACATTGCTCAAAAAAAAAAAAGCAACATTGCTCAAAATAAGGTTTGTCTGCTTGTGCAGTGCTGCTTGCTGTTGTCATTGCTGGACCTGTAAGAATAGAGGAAGCTTATCAAAGATCTAGGAATCATTTAGAGGAGGCTGCCAATGGAGTACCTAAAGAGAGAAAATTCCTTCAGTCTGAAAAAAAAGGGATAAGAGTAAACATTATTCTCATGTGCAAGTATGTATAGTTAATATTTTTGAAACTTAATAGACAATTCTGAAAGAGGAAATTTCAAGATAACAGGAATATTTTACATAATAGTCTATTCTTATCACTGTTGTTGCTATTGTCTTCATAGCAGCATACAATATAGGAAAAGCAGAACTTTGTGCAGAGACATGGATTGATTTTAGAGAAATCCAAAATGCCATTTTTTTTTTTTTTTCTTGACGCATAGTCACAGTACCATGCTGGGGGGTTTTAGGTCTAGTGACAAGACCCTAGTTGTTATTTCAACAACCCTCCCTGCTGGGAACCTCAGTTTATGAAACAGTCAATTTTGCTGAAAATAAACTGGGAGCAGTAAACAGGAAATAAAAGACATTTCTTGAGGCTTTTGCTTCTTCTTAAAAGTAGTGCATTGTGGAAGTCTGAATGAAAAATTAAGGGATTTTCACCAAGAAAGAACAATGGACTTTCCCATCAGTGAACACAAGAGGTGTCGTCTTGGGCTATCACCCCTCTTAGCTGGCTCAGAAACTTTCATTGGTCTAGACCAGGACAACTTCAGTCATTCTGATTCATGCTAACAAAGCTTTCTAAAGACTAATAGATAAAAGCAGCATACCAATACGTTATTTCACAGTGAATGAAGGTCAAATGAACTGGTTATCACTGAATACCCACTCACAACATTTTGTCAGGATAGTCATGTTAGTTGACAGATAGAAAGCACTGAGGGTTAATGTTATAATCCTACAATAGACATACATCTCCATCTCTACATCTTTTGATCTTAGACTTCAGGGACTGACCTAACTTCTATATAACTGCCCATTTTTTTTCCCATTTATATATAACACATCACCTGGTTACAATTAAGTCTTTAAGCCATCTTCTCTATGATCCATTTTACAGTTACTATGCCCTGTGTTCCCAGAATGGAAACTTGTTTCCAAGTTCTTAGCATGGTGTCAGGTAGAGGTGGGTGGTAGTGGTGAGCTTATTGTTAACTCTTTGCTATTATCCATAGAAAACGCTGACAAATATATATGGAAATTATTTAAATATGATTGTCAAATTAGGTGCTTAAGCTCTCATGAAATCAAATGAGTAAATCATACAAAGAAATGAGTAAAAAGAGAATCTAATAGTGGCATCTAATTGTAGTTTTTGCTAGCAAATACTCTTGGGAAGCATAAATCATCCCCTATTGACTATATAGGAAAATGGAGGACTTTTCACATAGGTTGAATATTTTGGTTGTCGTAAAATATATTAGCTCCTCTTCAAATATTTTGTGGAGTATGATGGAGAGTTTTAATATGCTACACAAATACAGTTCTCTAAACAGCCTCTGTTAACAACTGCCACGCATGACTTTTCACACTAACAAAACTAAGACTGTGACATCTGGTACTGGAGAAATATTCCATTTGGGGCAAACTGGGATGCAGGTACTATGACAAAACTGTTAACAGTTTTGGTCACTAAATACAGGTCAAATTTCCTTTTCATGTTTGAGTGGGCCTGAAAAATGAAGGACAACATTTTGTTGAATTACTGTGTACCATGCAAATATGTATGGCATTTTAAGTTGTAAACTTGGTGCCATTCTTCAATATATAAATTTCAGTTTTAGAGACTTGGATTCAAATAATAACTATGTTGTGAATGTAATGAGTGTTCTGTACTTAATCACTTCTCATGATAAAAACACTTTAAGTAGGATTAAGGACCCTAGATTAAGAGGGTCCATTACCAGCAAATTTTCACACTGTTAAATTACACCTTGAATGTATTCCACCTCCCTTAGAAAATTTCAGCTATAAAGTAGGAGTCATATTTTCAACAGAGGTTGCTGCATTTTGAACACTAATGCAGCAATTTATCTACTAAAGGGACCACAGAAAGCAAAGCATTGTTTTGCAATCACAGATTTTAATTCAACTTTTCTTTTCCTCTCTAGACAGTTACTGTGAAATGTTTGCAAAACCAAACTTTTCACTTTAAGCACATCCTCTTCTCTCTTAGACAATATACAAACCTTTAAGAAATAATCAAATATAGAAATATTTGTAATTTATAGATTTATGTCCATGTCTGTTTTATTGAGCCACATGAATAACATAATATAACTGCACTTTAAAGACAATTTAAAAATTTCATCAAACTCTCAAAAAGGCCTAAAAAAGCCTTGTTGCTTGTGAAACATTGAGTTTCATCGTTCAAATGATGCAAAAATATGATGAAATAACTTCCTTAATCAACAAAGCTTTGTTTGTTATATTCCTTTTCAAAAATATTCATTTTTTCTCTTTTTAAAATTTCTCAAATTAACCAATGATGAGAGAAAAATTATTTTGTGAATGAGGAAATATTTATCTAAAAAAGTGTGTGTGTGCACATGTGTGTATACTGTAGCAGTTTTTACAGTTCTAAAAACGGATATTAGTGTTCTAAGAATGAAAGATGGATTCCAAATACTAGGGCCATTCAACAGCTAATATTTGTTGAGTGTTTTTGTATTTTAGAAAATCATTTCACATATAGTGTCTCTTTAATCTTCAGTGATCTTATAAAGTTGATTTTATGCTCATTTTACAAATAAAACTATAGCTCAGAGAAGTTGAACAATTTGTTTCCTTTTTTGTTTGTGTCTTAAAACATTTACACTGGTCAGTGTTTTAAGGTATTTTTCCCTTGGTATTTCATCCAGATAATTCTATTTCTCTTTCTCCTTTGACTCTTTAAGTCCAGTTTAGCCCACCAAATATTTACTTCATTTTCTTATTAGCACTTATCACTCCATAAAACTATATTTTAGTAGTTTGAACATAATTTAGAAACTTGAAGATCATTTGAATGTAAACTCCGGAAAGGCAAGAAATTTGTCAGCTCTGGTTAATGCTGCACTTCAGCTCAAAGAATAGTGCCTGATACATAGGAGGGGCCTTAATATTTATTGAAAGAAAGAATAATGAATGAGCATCAACAAGGTGCCTGGTACTTGACTGGGAAATGGGCCTATGAGGATGAAAGAGACACGGCTCCTGCTTTCCAAGAACTCACAACTTAATTTATAGCGACAAGTGGAAATGAGGAAATTTACTAATTCCAATTATGATTTTAGCATTGGGCATATGGCCTAGGGTGCTTCTGTCTTGAGGCTGTGCTGCTTGCTTTCACATAATCACTTCTATGGGATTTAGGACACAGAACACAGAGTATCATCTGCTGTGAGGTTCTTTGTGTTTCCTCACTCTTGGAGAGACACACTCCTGAGAATTTATGTCTATCCTAAATTATTATAGGTAGGGTGGGGGTGGGGACCAGAAGGCTGACATCTGCTCAGCATCATTGTTACTTTTAGGTGTGATATTTAGGAAGGTCAAGTTAAGAATTTCTCCTTTTACTACATGAGATCATGTGTTTATAATTTTATGCTTATTGTTATGGAAAATACTATATATTGTCTTGGCTAAACTGACCAATTGATGATAATGGAATGGATTTAAAATTTCTAAATGACAGGTTGTTAATGGCTAAGTGCTTTTAAGCAAGCCTCTTAGATTCCCTGAACTTCTATTTCCTCATGTGTAAAGTGGAGATGTAAGCGCACCTATATATATTATTACTGGGAGGATTAAATGAAGTGATGGATGTGATCAGACACCTTGACAAACCACTTCAGATCCCCCAGCTCACCTTCTTCCTGTTCCAGCTGTGATCAGTTCTGTGCAGGTGTAGCAGCTGGAAGGGAATCAACTTTACAAAAGCACAGCTTCACAGCCCTTCACCCTAGGGCCTGTGCCAAATGCATTTCGCTGTTTGCCCTAGGTGTTTCTTTTTGATGCTGGGGAGGAGACACTGTGGGACACTGTGCAGGGCTCACACATGAACGACCCAGAAACGTGGGGGCAGTAATGAGCTCTATGGTGAACTCCAGCAATTGGAAGATGGGGTGGAGGATACAATCTTCTCTTTTCTCCTCCTGTACAGACTGTGCTGAGATGTAGTTACAAAGCTTTTGGAAGGATGATGCAATGAGATTAGGCAATTAGTTACACCTCGAGGTGACCAGCCGGTAATGCATCCTCGTACAGGGCTTTCCCTCTTTGCTTCCTAATTGCCTTTGTCCCTCACTGTTGCTATTTGGGATTGCACTCCTTAATACAATAGCAGTCCATAAACTTTTGCCTCAGACTTTGCTTTCGGACAGAATGTAAGGTGTTTCATTCAGTGGCTGGCTCCAAATATGTGCTGAATGTTTTGTTTTATTGTAAACTAAGACTAATAGGTTAGTAATTGCCAATGTCAATGAAAATAAATACAGGTAAAATTTTGTGTAACCAGCTAATTTTCCTTTTCCAGACTCCATGGTCACTTTCAGAAGACAACACAAAGTCATATAACAAAGGAAGTTCTTATCTAATACTGTATAGACCTAGATAAAATTTATGTCCAATAGGAAACTTTTTAGTACCTTAGAAGTGATAACTTATATTTGACTTACAGTATTTTTACTCAAAGCAGGTCAGAAACCATTATTCACCATGGTCACAAGCCCTCCACAGATACCACACTGGTAAAAAATATTTTTAACGAAGTTAAGTGGAATGTTCCCCCTGCAAAATTAACTATCTGTCTTCGAGTGACATGTGCATTTATGCATGAACTACCAAAGTGGTAAAACCAAGAAGAATCCTGGTAGTTAATGCTAACTAAGAAGTCTACAATGGTGAATACTTTGTGAGAACCAATATACCTCCCCTTTTACATTGGCTCATTGGTATGAAGGAGAGTTCCAGGGTGAAGTCTGCAAACTAACTTATTTTCTGGTCTACCCTAGATCTCCTTTTTGAAGACTCTTTAAATTTCAGGTCCTTTCTTTTAAGATTCTTTTAAATTTATACAAACAACCATATATTGTCCTGAATGTTAATATTAGAGGACTACCCTGGTCTGGGAAATCCATTTTATTTATTTATTTATTTATTTATTTATTTATTTATTTATTTATTTATTTATTTTGAGACGGAGTCTCGCTCTGTCGCCCAGGTTAGAGTGCTGTGGCCGGATCTCAGCTCACTGCAAGCTCCGCCTCCCGGGTTTACGCCATTCTCCTGCCTCAGCCTCCCGAGTAGCTGGGACTACAGGCGCCCGCCACGGTGCCCGGCTAGTTTTTTGTATTTTTTTTAGTAGAGACGAGGTTTCACCATGTTAGCCAGGATGGTCTCGATCTCCTGACCTTGTGATCCACCCGTCTCGGCCTCCCAAAGTGCTGGGATTACAGGCTTGAGCCACCGCGCCCGGCCGGGAAATCCATTTTAAAATAAATCTAATGCTTACTTGTATTTTTTGATACATGTAGGTTCTTTCCTTGTGATGAGATGTTTACTAATTTTTTCCCCTGAAATATTCTTTCAGTTTAAAAGACATACACCTTTTTCTCAGAACTGAAAATAATTTCTTTTTTCACAGTTACATATTTAGTTGATAGTGTGTTGCTTATTCTCACTAACTGCTTTATAAATATTCTCCAGTTATTTTAGAGACACATGTTTGGAGTTTTCTAACAATGCTCTTTAATGACAGGGATCATACAATTTCTCTTTTGTGTTCTATAAACTTCCTAGGGTAGTGCCTACCATAACCATGTTAGGGTAATTCATTTTTGTGAAGGTCTAATGAAGACCTTTTTGTTTTTCTAAATGAATGAACTGACTTATGTCTCAATATTTTCCTTATCAATGGAAGACATAATTAGCTGCGTTACAATGCTAAACAAGTATAACCTATTGTTTGGGAGGATCATGATTGTTTTTTAAAGTCATGTTACAAAGTGTAAAGATGACTTTGTCAAGCAGAGTGGTAGGAGCTGTGTGTTGTTAGTAATTGTAAAGGAATAAAGCCCTGCCAATGCAGGCAACAGAAAAGCTGCCAAAGCTGAAAAGTACCTGGCTAGGTTTTAAAGGACAGGAATACAATACTCTTACTAAGACACACTTTATAGAGTCCAATTCACAGCCAAGAAAAACAGCTTTTAGAGCTTTTGGGTGTCCATAAACAGCTAGATGAATGCAAAGAAGCCAAAACCAGGGATGAGTAGGGTATTTAAATGCTCAACTTGCTCAGCTGCCACAGTGTCCTCCCCAGCCACCAAGGCACTGGCACAAAGAGTATCAAGGAACCCCCTACGTGTTTGTGATTTATGGAAAATCCACACATGGATGACAAAGAAAAAAAACGAATTATGCATTTAGTTGTTATATTGTAAATTATGAAAAATATCTGGCTCATTTTCTGAAGGCAATCCTATAACATGATGCTAGAGAAAAAGGGAGGATGGTCCAGTATCGACCCTCAGATAATGTGTTGTGGTCATTCAAGTCCTAGGCGACAATTGCTTGCTGATAAGCCAGTTCAAGCATTTTCTTAGCCAAGATACTACATAAACCTTGCCAAGAGAAAAGGGCATGTGGTAGTAAGTTGTAAAGTGATAAAAAGCAGACATGGGTGGAAAGTATTTTATCAAGAAAGATAAAATAAAGAAATTATATGAATATGATAACAGCACAACAAAGAATATTTTATAGAAAAAATCTTGTAATGTTGCCAACTACTAAGGCAAAATGAATGAAGAGCAAATGGGTTGTATTTCAAACACATACCATTACACTGAGCAACAGTAACATTTTACTACCCGAGTCACATTTTTTGACTGATGCAATAAAATTTGCAATATTCAAAGAAAAACATAGGAATAATATCTTTCTTAACTTCAATTTTAAATATGGATTTTATGGTTAACAATGCGATAAAAAAGTTTTTGAAATGTTTTGAATTGTGTTATAGTTCTGAGGAAGCACCACACTGTTAACAACCAAAGCAGAAATATGGAGTTTCCTATGGTTATTAGACTATTAGATAATCCTAGCATGCTTTTAATGGGGAGATTTTATGCTATAATACTTCAATAATTATTATATTTAAATAATTCATAGTAATTAGAATAATGTAGTAAGGCTTCATGGATCATAAATTGGGAATGTTTTCTATGATTCAGAGACTTTCTTCTAAATGATGAGCCAGCTCTACTTTTATTTATTTCATCTGATTCAAATTCTATTGGTGGGACCCCAAATTAGAGATAACATTCATGAAATATGAAACAAAAATAGTTTTCTTTACATCTTTTGTTTGCTTGAAGCTATTGTGGTTAGAGAACTCAGCAAAAGAGAACTTAGATTCTGGGTAGCAAGTAAACCTTTTTTCTTTTGTTTAAGTAGTCAAAACTGAAAGCTAGTATAGCAATCCTATTACCACATCTAAATCATCTAAACTCAATGGATCATGCTATTTGAACATTTTTTTAAATTAAATATAATCATCGGTTACGCTGAGGTAAATTTCTTCCCTTCCTGCCACTCTTGTGTGTGCTGAAAGACAGAGCAATAAAAACATTAATTTTTTTAAAAGCGGAATTTTATAATATCTTTGGAAAGGATTTCTGACTCCACAGTTTTGCCTTTGCTTTGGGAATAAATTTTGCTTTCAGCATTATTCTAACCAGCAATTGTTCTGCTAAGCAGAATTTTATAACAGAGTAGGCCCTGGAAGTTGCTTGCTGCACTCATAATTTCAGAGTTTTCCAAGAGCTCTTCAGGCACAGCCCAGCACATCAACTTAACATGTTTCTAGATGTATATTTGTTTTGGTGCATGGTGGTTCTAAAACAAGAGGCAAAATGCCCTGTTAACTGGTCCACAATAATGTACTTTCTAAGGAAGTTTTATTTGCACCTGAATATCTTTTTTTATTTTTATTTTTTTCTGTCACCAAACTGGAGTGCAGTAGCACGATCTTGGCTCACTGCAACCTCTGCCTCCCAGATTCAAGCGATTTCCCTGCCCCTGCTTCTGCCTCCTGAGTAGCTGGGACTATAGCTACACACCACCATGCCCAGCTAATTTTTTGTAGTTTAGTAGAGATGGATTTCACCATGTTGGCCAAGATGGTCTCAATCTCCTGACCTGGTGATCTGCCTGCCACGGCCTCCCAAAGTGCTGGGATTACAGGTGTGAGCCACCACGCCCAGCCACACCTGAATATCTTTAAAAAATTTGTTTTTCAAATTAACTAAGAGGAATAATATGAATTTGCAGTTCATGTGGCATTAAGAGATATGTGTGTGTGGTGAACAAAAGATTAATGTTAATATATAAAGTTGATGGAAATCTTAGGATGGCTATGACCTTTTTATCCGATTTGGGGAGAATCTAGTGTTCTCTTCTGACATGGAGTGAAATGCTCTAAGCTATGCAGGCGGTTTCATCTTATACAATGTGTAAGATGTAAGTGTGAAAATTTCTGGAAATTCCTGAAGCTCGGTGTATAGGATACATGGTGTCAAAAACATTTCGTATTTTAAAATTTATTTTCCAGACCCTTTTAGTCTCTATATTACAGTCTGTTTTTTTCAATGCAACTAGCTGTCCAGCTTCTCTGAGGCATCCACAAATCCATTGTCACTGCAGCACCAGCCACCACTCTCTAGGAATTTGGAGATTCCTAAGAGAGGCTGCTCTAGCTGTGTGACCTCACGAGATTTTTTGCCTCTCTGGACCTCAGTTTCCTCATCGGTGTGGCAAGTGAGCAAAATTGGAAATATTTCCAAAAAAGTGGCTTTCTAAAGGCATAGCTGCCTTTTAAACAGAAAGATAAATATAAGAGCAGTTTGGCTACCCAACTAGTGGTGCCTATGCCAGAGATTAGTTTCTTTAAGGATGAAATCTTGATAATGTTATAGCTGTGTTTAGATCAAGGAAATAAATGTCAAAAAGGTCCTTTTGAAGTTTTTGCTCTCTTTTTCTCAGCTTTAGAATCAAGAAATATTTGAAGTATGCTAGCAGTGGACTCGTATTTGAAGCTGAGATGAAAGACTTGATCTGCCTTTTATTAGTAGTGATTTTCTGGTGGTCTTTTTCTCAGTGGTACCTGGTTACTAGGGGTTTTTATTTTTTATTTCTTTTTCTGGAATGGTCTTCAGACAGTACCCTCTTTACCACCTATCTGATTTTGACCATTCTCTAATGCCTTGTTCAGAGTCCTTTTCCCATATGAAGCCCCATCAGCAACAAAAATGACTCTGATTATCTTCTTTGTGTGAATCCAACTCTTCATTTTCTTCTGCCAATCATTTGGCAATTAATCATCTTCTCTCTTACGGTTGCCATTGCAGTTGAATTTTATCTTTCTCTATACTTTTGTCCCCCAACAAAAATAAAGGTTCTTTGTAAGAGCATGAGAAGGTGATTATGACTTCACCTTTTGGAGTCAGAATTTCAAAGATCAAATGAATCACGTGTCTTTTTGTTGTAGGACCTCAGGAAAGTAATCCCACCCACCCTTGCAAGCCTAACTTTCTCATCTCTAAAATGGGGATGGGGACTATAGTAGAACTCTATTTATTTATTTATTTATTTATTTATTTATTTATTTATTTATTGAGACAGAGTCTCCCTCTGTCGCCCAGGCTGGAGTGCAGTGGCCGGATCTCAGCTCACTGCAAGCTCCGCCTCCCGGGTTCACACCATTCTCCTGCCTCAGCCTCCCCAGTAGCTGGGACTACAGGCGCCCGCCACCTCGCCTGGCTAATTTTTTGTAATTTTAGTAGAGACAGGGTTTCACCATGTTAGCCAGAATGGTCTCGATCTCCTGACCTGGTGATCCGCCCACCTCGGCCTCCCAAAGTGCTGGGATTACAGGCGTGAGCCACCGTGCCCGACCCCAGTAGAACCCTCTTCTATCATTTTGAGGATTCAGGCCATAAATCATGTAAAGTCCCTAGCAAAACACTTAGTACATAGAAAACCCTCAGTAATTACTGGTATCCTCTGAAGGTGGGGATGGATCTTGGCAGTTCTTTTTATATCTGTAGCACCTCTATAGTGCCTCGTGACCAGCAGGTGCTCAGTTTATATTTGTTGCCTAATTATTTTGTTGATGTCTTTTTAGATGTTTGTTTCTATATGTAACTCCACTTCTTAAGGCTTTCTAGTTTGGCTAGAGTCAGGGATCAGGAGGATGGTGCAAAAAAAACGCTTGAATTACATTGGAAGTAGGAATGAAAGTGGCCTGAGCCTCCACTGGAGGAATCTGAGGAGTACTTGCTCCTCACATTCCTCTTTCCAATCGGAAGAGACAAGGGGAGATATACCATTTCCTCTGAAGAGACACTCAATCTTTCTGTCCCAGGATCTCTGTCTTCTCTGATTCTCCATATAAGTATGGGGTCCTAATTGTTTTCTACTAGTTGAGGTTTGTGGCCACCTTTAGAAAATATTCTTTGTTTCAGGCGTGATATTGGCTTGGCCACTCCCAAATCTGGCATCTTGACCAGGTCACACCTCTACAGCAGATACTTCTCACCAAAGCAGACTGGCTCTCATCACCTCAGGGTGAGTCCCTTTCCTCACTTGGGACATTGTCTTGGCGGTTGCATCAGTTATGATTGGCTAGGTTGTGTTGAAATAACAAACAACCTCAAAGTGTCAGAAGTTCACAACAAAAGGAATGCATCTCTTGCTTGTGTTATGTGCCCATCAGGAGTCACCTAAGGGCTCTCTTTCTCAGCGTCATTTTTTCTCCTTCTAAAACACCAGCCGAGAACATTGCCCAGAACTATGGAAGAGGGAAAAAACAACTTGGTGCAACACATGTAGGCTTTTAAAGCTCCTGCCCAGAAGTGATACTCTATTACTTGTCACACGTAATTGGTCCCAGGAAGTCAGATGAACAAACAAGACTTCAGCATGATGAGGAGGAGGTAGAATCCTCCAGCAGGGAGAGAAACCTTTGGCGAAGAGTGACGCATTCTGCACAGAGGCTAAAGGATAACCTTTTTTTTTTTTTTTTTTTTTTTAACTTTCCCCCATTATTTGGTCAAGAATCCCAGTTCAGGCAACTAGTCATCAGCTCCAATCGACATTCTTTCTGGGAGGCCTATAAAGACCTTTTTACGTAGTTGCTCAATGTTGGCTTCGGACTTGAGCTCTATACTTGCTCTGGTGGTCATTGTACAGGATAGACTCTTTTTGGGACTCTTGCCACAAATGCATTTTTTTTTTTAAAGTACAGAGAGTACTATTTATTTCATATTCATAGAATGGCTCTGCTTAAAGCTGATGACTGCTGTCACAGATAACATCACTCTGGGTGATACATTATTCAAAACTGGCAGCTGAAAGAATCCCTTTACTATATGAGAAAGTGAAAAAAGCAGTAACATTCAATTTTAAATGCTTCTAGATCACATGGGTTATATACAACCTTGTTGTTTCCCTCTTAATTAATAACAATAGTTGCAATGTTAATGAAAAACACTTGTTCTATGCTAGGCACTCTCCTAAGTGCTATATATAAACTAACACATTTAATGTTCACAACAATCCTGTGAAGTAGGTAGTTTTATTATCACAATTTTACAGGTGGGGAAATTGAGTCACAGACGTTGCACATGATTATTCAGCTAGAAGGAAATATATTTGAACTCCATGAAATCTGGGTCCAAAGTGTGTGTGCTTAGCCATTTGCTACATTCCCTTGTAAACAGGATGGTACAAGTAAAATGCTTAAGAACAGCGTCTGGGTTAAGTTCCCAGTACGTGATCACTGCTGCTAGTGATGCCAAGGTTGGCTCGCTTAACCTTTCTTTCTTTGAAGAAGTAGGAGGTACTTTTTATGTAATGACTCTTCATTCGACACAGAATGACTATAAGATGTGTGTGAACCAGGCAATGCTACTGTCATTTAATAGGACACAGCTAAAAAAACACTGTGATTCCGCACTTAGGCTTGCGCATTTTCTTTTCTGCTATTGATCCACTGACATTGTGCCATATCCAAAATGCAGTGGGGACTTTACCCAGAAAGGATAGAGTTCAAGATGAGTAGGCTTATCTCACTCTGCTACTTCTCTGGCTATACAGGAATACAAAGCTAATTTGTAGGTGATATTATATTTTCATCTCATGTTTTATATGCAACCTCTATCCATGTTAATGGGAATTTTTTTGTGCTTACTCTAGGGAAAATTGATTCCAATTATTGAGTATAATTTATTCTAACCCCTTGATGGAATAATTTATACTCTTGAGATACTCTTGAAATGTGTAACCAATAGGGAACTCTATTTATACATAAGTTTTTACACATCTTTCAATTAAATAAGAAATCCAAGTGCAAAACTCATCATTCAAGGAAAGCATATGAGTTTGTAACACTCCCGAGAGGTTTTTTGGTCCATAAACCAATAAATGGATTACACTTACAGGGCAAAATTCTTCTTTCAGGTCTCATGTGAAGCTCCTATTGACTTACCTGTGAGGCAATTCACAGGGGATGTGAGATATTTTAGGCTGCAAGGAGAGAAGTGGTCATTTTTTCATATAATCAATTTTAGGACTCCGATATTGATTGTTATAAAGAACATATTCATTAGGAGACAAACTATTACATGTTTAAATACAGATTTATTTGGTTATAAATTCTACAGACAATAGGCATTTTAGCAAGGAAAACTGAGTGTATCTTTCTAATATAAAGGACACAAATTTATGTGTTTTTGTAAGTAGAAATGAAATCATTGGATAAGACCACTATGTGGTTTATAGTGTAGCAGTAATTTCAGAATACATTTAATGTGAGATAATAGATAGTGTATGTATTTTTTCACCTCAGCGTTTTTGGAATTTCATGAAAAAATAAAGTGAAAGTTTCTTGCACTAAACGTTGCAGTTTATATTTTACCTAAATTGTATTATTTACAATAAAATTCACCAATGGAAAAAATGTGATTAATATAGATTCCAGTTAGCATAATTTTTGAGAGCAGTTGTAAACAATTTTTGAAGTGGTTTGTAAATCCTCTATTATATTTTGTATTAAAATTCAGTTATATTATTTTTTGGGAGAAAAGAAAAACATCCATTTTAGAGAGTCACTATTTTATAGAGAGATTTAGGAATCATAGAGATCTCTGCTTCTCAGAATCACCATTGTGTTTTTTGAATGAGTTTCACAATTTCAAAGCAATTTACAAATGTGTGGAATTGTTCTCGAATGCCAATTTACATTTGATCGTCACCCAACTATTTCTTACAAGTGTTGGAGACCTAACACCGCCAGAGAGATGCCAATCCCCAACTCATAGTCTGTGAGTTTAAACTATGGTTACTAATTCAAGATTTTGTCAAGACAAATAAGAACATTTATGGCATTAAAATAATATTTCAAATTTTGTAAAACTTTACATTTTTGAGTATATTTGCAGGGTCTTTTGGGGACTTGAAAAGCTCATCTTCTGGGTGGTAACTATTTAGGTAAGCATAAATGGCACTTTATACCTGAGGATATTTAATATATTAGTACTGTATATATCGTAGGTACTATATGACAATTTAAAAATCCTTGTCTCTTGGATGTGAAAGATTTAATACATAAAGTCAAATACGATCTTTCAGCCTGTTTTTTCTGCCACCCACTGAAGTTGGCAGGCACTGTGTGCTTGTTGTTAATAGATATGTTCAGATAATTTGGTTGGACTTCACAGTTTCATTGGCTGACTTTATCCTTCTTGAGCCTGCTTTATTCTTGCAAAACTCAGTGAATTATCTTTGTCGTCTGCTTCTTTAATATAAAAATGATTTCGTTGTCGCTAAGGATGCTTTGAGACTGATAACATGATGAACGTTGGCCATCTATAGAGACGTGAGCACTCACACGAATGTCCCTGGACACACACCACAGTGGCATAGGTCCTGTTGTCTCATTCTTTCCAGGTCCTAGACATTTGCTCCACTCCACTCATGCTAATAAAGCTGAGGAGCTCTGGACTTTCTTTTCTGTCCACATACCCCTCTGCTGCCTTATCTCCTGTGACTTCCATTTGGACTTCTATGGGATGTCCAGCTGATGGTCCTGTGGCTGTTCAGAAGCAGAACACAGGAGTAAGTCACTATTTACTACCTTGGGCTTTCTTCCTCCAATGCCACTTGGTTCCCTTTTCTTAGTATCAGAGAAGTACTTGAGCACATTGAGAGCAAAACTGCTTGGAAAGGAGAGAAAGCTCTCTCTCTCTCTATATATATATACATACACATACACACACACATATATATACACACACACACCACAAACACACACATATACCTTTGGTCAATTTAACCTGGTTGAATGCCACTAAACCTCTCGTAATGTTGAATTTAAAATGTCAAACTTTTCTTCTTCCTTGAAAAAACAAACCAGGAAAAGATACTGTTGTAATAATATGTTTTGGATGTTAAATGGTGTCCTTTTAAATTATGAGAAGCTAAGTGCTATGAATTTCATTCTGTTGTAAAGAATATCAAGTTTAGGCTTGTGTTTAAAAATTAAGTTTTAAAATGATCTTAATATATGGAGAAACCAGATAATTTTAGTTTTATAGTTTTAGGCTCAAGGAAATACATATTTTTAAAGAAAAACCTTATCTTCCATTTAAATTTATGCCATAAGTACTAGCTAAGTGCTAAAACACAGCTAACTATGTCACAGTAACCCTTCATAAGCCAGATTCATTCAGTTTCTTGTTTAATCACAGAGGGACTTAGTGGTGAAATCAGGGCTGGGATCCTGATTTTGTGATCCTCAGTCCTGCATTCTTTCTATCTCGGCTTGAGACAAATTCGAGTGTGGCTAAAAGCCTAGAAATCATCCCCACGGGCCTGGCACCAAATATTTTATTTTTTAGTAAAATTATTTAACCAGTGTAAACCATAACTATGTATAAGAAGGGTTCCAGATAGCTGAGTCACCATAGTACAAAGAAATGACAGCCCAAGAAGACTAAGGTGTTGAATAAACATGTATTGAAGGAGGCAGGAGTGCCCAGCTGTTCTGGCCGCTTGCTTTACAGTCACACAGGCTTTGTTTCAGGTCCTAGTTTGCTATTTACAAATTTTGGGACTTGGGAAGATTATGTAATTTCTCCTAAATTTCAGTTTTTTTCATCTGTGAAATAGTAATGACAGTATCTATCTCATAGATTGATAGGGAAGATTATATGAGACAATACTTAGAACTGTGCCTGGCTATAGTAAACACAATATATGTTGTTGATATTGTTTTAAATTATTGTTCTTGTTTTTGTTGTATCAATTTGCAATTATGCAGAAACAGAAAATAAATGACATACATAGCTGTATACTGGAAAGCCTTCCTATTAGATATATGTCAGAATTCACATGCTAAAACTTACACAGTAATAGTTAAGAATATTCATTTTATTTTCATCGAAACAAACGTTTAGATAGCATTTACTATGTGCTAGGCATTATTTTTAAGCACTTTAAAAATATTATCTTCACAAGCCTATGAAGTAGGTGCCATTATTTTCTTCATTTCAAGATGAGTAAATTGAGGAAGAGAGATGCTGGTAGGTGAGGTCACTCAGCTGGGAGGCGAAGGAGCCAGAATTCAAAACCAGACAATGTGGTTCGAGTGTCTGTGCGCTTAACCACCACCCTCCCTGCCTCTGTGGAAGGCTTGACTTGCAGTGTGGCATGGCTACGCTTATTTGTGGGCACATGACATTCCAAAACAAGAGGAACTTGGATTTAAAAGCCAACGTAGAAATAGAACCCTAATTACATAAATATTTTGAAGTACCAGTGTAAACAATCTACTATTTCAAAAGAAAAATAGCACAGTTGAAAAATTGTGTCTATTGAGAGAGTATAAAATAAATCATTAGACGAAGGAGATTAGAGGTAGTATGCATATGAACATAGTGTATATTCTCTGTGTATAAATATTTACAAACTTTTCCTATTTCTTGGCTCCACTCTTGTGTATATGTATATTTGCAAAATCACGTGAAAATGTAAGAAGATTTAACATCGGGCAAAAATAGCTTTTGAATGCTTTTACCTTTGGTCTTTTGTATGATTTTAACAAATACCTAATTTCCATATGCAATTGTTATGGCAATGTGATGATGAAGAACTTTTTCTAAGCTAAAATAAGGGTAAGTATGATGAATACAGAAATGTGTATTTTTGCAGGGATCGTTACATCTAATTAATACGCCACATCTCAGTTGCATTCTATTTTAACTGTTGCCAGTCATGGCTTGGAAATAAAATGTTATCGAGAATGATAATAAAGTTCACCTTAGTGAAATAATGTGGTTAGACATCCTTTTATATTTTTAAAATTCTCATTTGATGTTCCCGGAGTAGAGATCTTTCTCGATCTGAATTAGCAGTTTGTTACTTTATATTATAGTTTGGACTAAGTTTACATAGCTTAGTTTAAAAAATGAAATCTTTATTATTTAATGAAGTACTGAAAGTTTTCACTGAAGGTTTCCTTGCTAAATATAGCTAGCAATATACACTCAGACATATAAGATGGGTAATTGTGCAAATAAATTGTTCCCTTTTTTATTTGTTTGCTGCTAGTAATGAGTAACTGACAGTTCTAGCTAAGAGCTCAACTTTATTGCAGGTCATCCAGTAGCTGTTTACAAAAGTCAATAGTTAGGTTGTAAGAAATAGAAAAAAATGTCAATGTCTGTCAAATGAAGACGGATAGTAATCGTTGTTCACATTTCAAAGTATTTATCACTGCTTACTATCATTTTTCTCTCCGAGCAAATGAATCATTTTAAATAGAAGCAAACTGATCCTCCTATTAGCAAGTCTAAATCAGTAGAACAACATCTATTTTCAGAATCTTTGTAGCTATAAAGGGACCTTTACAGTTTGCAACACTTTGACCCGTCCCAAAATGACAGCATTCTGTTACAAATAGATTATTAGGGACTTGGTGCCAGCGTCTCTATTGTGGAACCTTTGGGTTGGGAAAGCCGACAGCTGGGAGGAGTTCAGTGTTTTGAAGGTTATGATCACAGCAGTTTCATAAGTGCTTTATTTCAGTTCTCTTCTGGCTGCAGAAGGGACAGGTGCGGTCTGGTTCTGATTTCACTGGTCTTAATTTCTTATCTGACCTGGTAGTCAATCAAGGGCATGAGAGAGGGAGAATGAGGGAGAGGTGGATGGGTGGGAGAGGAGAGCTGGGGACTCTAAGCTGCAGGGGGAGGGGTGCATGCATCTGCGAGGCACTGTGTGTGTGTGTGTATGTGTGTGTGTGTGTGTGTAGTGCTAAGCATCTGACTTTTCTCATCGAGGAACTGGCAGCTCTGCCTGTCATTCCGCACTTCTGTGTGTACGAATGCTGCCCTGTGCAAAATGGATTTCTGAGTGTTAACCATCATGTTCTTCTTTTCCAAAGGGTCTTCTGTAGGATTTCATTTGCAGAGCACAGAGGGCAATATCTAGGGTAATTCCAGGGCTTAGTGGCTGTGATCTTTTGTCAACTCTCCTTGTGAGAGAAATTAAACTTGGTATGAGCACCCACCATTGCAGCAAGTGCAATGCCATTCCTGGCCAATGGGTGGGAAATCATAAACCTGACAAGTATTTATGAGAGGGAAAAATGAGATGTCATAATATGACAAGAATATATTCATTAAATCTTTCAATTTCTCAGAAACAGAGAATTCCCACTTCAGTAAAAGGCTTTGAGCAGATTTATCAAGTCTGACATTCTTACTTTTATGAGATTTGAGTCTCTATGCTAAAATGAGATATATTTAAAAGGAGGACAGCCTTGCCGAAGGAGGAAAACTCCTAAAAAGGTGGAGGTAATATAACACTAGCCATTGTTCTTTGATGGAATACTAGATAATGCCCACAATATGCACCGAAAAAATCAGAGCACAAACATGAGTACCAAAATAAATTATGCCTTTGAAAGTATAGAAGGATATATTGACGTATTTCATGCTTTCTTTAACAGTAGCCTCTTATAATTGTCAAGCAATTTCATTTCATTTCAATACAATCAAACAGTAACAGCGTGCATTTAAGGTATTTGCCAGATATATAACTTTCATAATTGCAGTGTGTCTATAGACTGATTTTACTAGGATGACTGAAGCAATGTATGCTGGGAAATAAGCACATGGGGCTATACCCATCAATATCACCCCATATATGTATATTTTTTTTATCTGTGAGACCCACACAGTTATATTATGACAGGGACCACTCTGCTCATGATAGGTTTTCGTGAAATATTTTTAGGTTATTTGTGCTGAGCTCAGAATTGCCTAAACCAACTTGTCTCATTTTTGGTGGATTGGAAAACTGGACTTTTCTCAGTTTGAATATTTTAGAATCGAACCTAGATTTGGACATCTGCCAGTGTGGAAAGCACATTGGAGCTGCTTTTGAAGCCGTCTTGTTACACTCTTGACCTTGGAGATACAGACGCTTGAGTCTCAGGTTATAACCATGACTGTGATCTGATTGGTATTCATGTTGAGATGCCGTGTGTTCTCTAAGAAGGCTGTGCATATCTTTGGGAAAGTGTAAGTGGTTGGTATGCCTGAGGGAGGGAGACAAATTTGTGGCTTTTAATCTAGATTCAGATCAAAGGGGGAAACTTCAGCGGGCAAAATTTAGCATTAATTCCATATTCTGGATCACTCATAATATCCTCCTAATGTTTGGTGATTAGGGTTATTACAGTACGCCGAGTCCTAAGAGTACATCTTAGAATGGAAATACCTAGAATTAATATTGTGTATAATATTTAAAAGATGTTAGCTATAATACACAAAATCTTGTAACTTAAATAGGGCTCTTTCTTTATAACCTCAAAAGAAAAAATGTTACCCCTTAGAATGAAGACACAGAGATAGGGGATATTTGCAGCCAGAATCCTCTAATGTAAACAAAACATAAACTTTTTATTATCTATAAAGTCAGGGGCTATTTGCAGCCAGAATACACTAACGTAAACCAAAAAGTGAGTACCTCAGATCACAATGATAGTGTCTATGATGAGAAGACAGAGTACAACAATAAAACATACTTCCTTTTAAAAATTAATTTAGAAAAATTTGCTTTGTGTGCACACTTTTTTTTTTTTTTTTTTTTTCAAAGCGTAAGCTTCTGGTGAGCAATGGATAGAGTTTCTCTTTCTTTGGGAGTCAGCCCAGTGCATGGTGTCTGTACACGTGGCAGGGAATGTATCTTCCTCTTCTTGGCATCCTTCTTACATGTTGCAGTCATCAATACACATAGGAAGGGTTCAAGGTATATTCCCTGCAGGGAAAGTTGTTTGGCATGAAAGGGAAACCTTTATTTTAATATTAGGTTTAGGCAAAATTAATTGCAGTTTTTGCTATTAAAAGTAATGGCAAAAACTGCAGTTATTTTTGTACCAACCTAATAGTTGCCTATTCACCGTGAAATACTGACAAATCTTTTTGTCACATTTCAATTTTACTTCATTTTTTAGTATTAATATTATTAAGGATTGTTTATAGGTCTCTCTTATAGACTAAAATCTTTCCTTTTATATAAAGGGCCAAGATCACATATTCAGTTTTATATTCTATCCCTAATTTTTTTTTGCACTGGGTTCTTTCATTTACTACCTGTGTGACCTTAGATGAATTACTTAGCATCTCTGTGCCTCAGATTCTTTATCAGTAAAATAGAAATGATAATAATACACAGCAGGGTTCTGATGAGAATCATAGTTAATTTGGTGCTTATATATAGTGAATACTCAATAAATATCAATTATAGTTTTATAGCTATATTAATGTCTTCATAATTGAATGGCACAGTAGCTGGCACCAAATGGGCATCTGTAACTTATTTTACTTGTTTAAATGACATTAAAGCATGAATCTCAGTAATCACTAATGAAAAGATATTTTTCTGTAACACAGAGAGAGAATTTGTAGCTGAATTGCTAACATGCTGCAGAATTATAGACATGTCACTTTTTTCCTACAGCCTGTTTCCTGCCTGTTGAAAATAGCAAAGGAGAATTTCTCTTTCACTTTTAAAGTGCTATAATCTCTGTGGTAAACAAATAATAAAACACAATAGTATCTAATTTTATTCTAGCATAAACATGTGAGATCTGGGTATAGTAAAGTCCATTTATATTTAGTTGTAGTTTACAAATATTATTGGTTCCCCATTCTCCTGTATTAAATTAGCATATACAATAAGTTAACTACATTCAGGTAGTCACTGTTACTAAAAACAAAACTTTTTTTTTTTTTTTTTCCTGAACTAAAGTAGCCCCAAGTTATGTATGTGTAGGCAAGGCATGGTTAGGAAGAAGGAAGTAGTTTGTTTACCCTTAGCACTTTGTGGTAGTCCTGGCAGCTGTTCATGCCATGTGTCACCTTCTCTGGCCAGACGCGGCATCTGTCTCATTTAATTAGCAGGACAGTCTGTTACATATGTGGTTTGGAAAAATGAAAGATTTCCCAAGGGCTCTCTGCCTATGGTATTTTGGAATGTTGTTATTTGTGGATGGATCTGATAGCTTGTCATTCTCTTTGTGTTCTCTGGCATGGTTATCGTGTAGACAAAGAACTTTAATTCCATAGAATGTCTGAATACCACGGAACAACTTGACTCTGGTAACATTCTGGGAGATGAAGATGATCAAGGGACACAGACCAACCTCCTGCTTTCCTAAATTAGCTGTACATTCCAAAGAAGCATGTTCTATGACCCCTTTCCTGTAAAAAGTTTTCTATTTTATATTTGAATCTTCTCAGTTTTTAGTTGCATTCCTCCCAGAGTATTTTCTGTTTGGTTGGTGTATTAGTCTGTTTTCATGCTGCTGATAAAGACGTACCAGAGACTGGATAATTTATATAGAAAAATTTTAATAGACTCACAGTTCCACGTGGCTGGGGAGGCCTCACAATCATGGTCAAAAGGCATGTCTTACATGGCAGCAGGCAAGAGAGAAAATGAGAGCCAAGCAAAAGGGGAAACCCCTTATAAAACCATCAGATCTCATGAGACTTATTCACTATCACCAGAACAGGATGGAGAAACCACCCCCACGATTCAGTTACCTCCCACCAGATCCCTCCCACAACACGTGGGAACGATGGGAGCTACAATTCAAGATGAGATTTGGGTGGGGACACAGCCAGAACGTATCAGTTGGTATTTACTTTCTCTTAACATGTTTTATTAGGAACCTGTTATATGCTATACTGTCTCTCTAGCTATCATCCCTTTGTTTGGTGAAGCTGAGAAGCATGCTGAACTCTGGAAAATTTGGTGCCATAAAATGAGTATAGAAGAAAAATTTAAAAATTAAAAGCAACTTTCCAGAAAAATAATCTCTATATACGCTATATACTTTTGGTTTGTCATCTTTACTTTTTTCTTTCCTTTTTTTTTTTTAAGACAGAGTCTCTCTCTGTCGCCCAGGCTATAATACAGTGGTGTGATCTTGGCTTACTACAACCTTTGTCTCCCAGGTTCGAGTTTCCTGTGCCTCAGCCTCCTAAGCAGCTGGGATTATAGGCCTGTGCCACCACACCTAGCTAATTTTGAGATGGGGTTTCACTGTGTTGGTCAGGCTGGTCTGGAACTGCTCTCCTCAAGTGATCCACTTGCCTTGGTCTCCCAAAGTGCTGGGATTACAGGCGTGAGCCACAGAACCTGGCCTCTTTACATTTTTTATTATTAAAAATTCAATCATAAACATGTAGACAGAATAGTACAACTAATCGTCATATGCCCATCACTGATCTCCAAGGGAGTTTCAACTCATAGCTAATTTTGTATCATTTATTACTCTCCCTCTTACTAACATTATTTTGAAGCAATTTCAGACATTTCATTTTATTTGTAAATATTTTAACAACTATCCCTGAAGATTTAAAAAACATAGCCACAATATCAATATCATACCTAAAATATTAGAAAATGTTAGCAGTAATATTACCTTAGTAGCATTAAATATAGGCACTGTTTACATTTCCAATTGTCTCATAAAAATCATAATTTTTTTTAAGTTTGTTTTTTGCATTGGCATCAAAAACTCTCCAGGCGTCACAACTGGTTAATATGTCCGTAAGACTCTTTTAATCAATAGGCTTTCCCGTCCTTCTCTTTCTCTTTTTTCCCCCTGTAGTTTATTTGTTCAAGAAACTACATATTTTTCCTACAGGGTTACCTACAGTCTGAACTTTGCTGATTATATCCCTGTTGTGGTTTTAAACATGTTCTTGTGTCCTATGCACTTTGAAAAATTGAAAGTTGAGTTGGATTCAGGTTATTTTCCTTGGCAATATCATTTCACTTGTTTTAGATTCTGATTTATAAACATAGTGTGCCAATGTAGTTTCTTAAGTGGACCATTTAGGATGCTTTTAAAATGTTCGACTCCTTTTTATCTGATCAGTGGTTCTCCAAGCCTGGTCCCTGGACCAGACTCATAAGCGTCACCTGGGAGCTCTTAGTGATGTAAATGCCTAGGCCCCACCCCAGATTAACTAAACCAGAAACTTTGGGGGTGGGGGCTGGCAATCTTTTAACACACTGTCCAGCTGATTCCGGTGCAAGTTATAATTTGAAAAATCACTGTTATAAATCATTAGTAGTCATTGGCCATTTGCATTTTTCAAAATTCAAAACTTGTTGGCACTTAACAAAGAAATTGTGTAAATTAGTGTTTGCATATTTAACATCTTGACAGATAAGGTCTGTCTTTTCTAACTCTTCTTCTAACCCAATGTATGGCCCCAGTTCTTGTATCAGTCATCTCAGTAAAAGGAAGATAGGAAATCTAGTAAAGAATTAGTATCATTAATTTGTCAGGATTCTGTTCTATTTGCTAGTACCCTATTTAATCTGACTGCTGGTGTTAACTATTCTGCTGCTCTCTGTTACTATGCCATGACCTACTTATGACACAATTTCCTATTATTTTTGGAGCAAACCCAAGATCCTCACCCTGTACTGCAAAGACCTACACCTTTGTGCCTCATTTCCATCTGGCTAACATGTAACAATTTAACCTTTTTGTTCTACTTACCTTGTCTTGGCTTTCCCTTAGAAGAGTTCCCTTTTCATAAAAAGTTTTTATTATTGAAATACCTAAGCATTTATATTATATAATAATATCCTAGACCCTGTCTTCTGAAGAATTTTCCTAGATTTAAACATATAATCTGAATATGGAGCTCATTCTTGGCTAATCTCATATTTTTCAGCAGCCTCATACTCCTAGACATATATCGGTGGCATTGCATCCCTTTACGGGCAAGAGGCAGTAGTAGAGTGTAGGGGTTAAAAGCATGGACCCTGGGATTTGAATCTTCTGCTTGCTACTTATTATCTTTTTGTGTTAATTTCTTCATCTGCAGCATGAGGAAAATAATAGTATGAAACCCATTGTGGTGTTGTGAGGATTAAATAATTTATTATATGTAATATGCTTTGAGGAATGCCTAGCACATGATTATCAATTGTTCTCTTAATATTTTATTTGATCACATAAATTTTGGTTTATGGGTTTCCATGACTATTCTTCACCCTAGAAAATTATTGTAGGTTAGGAATTACGCTAATAGGTTTCTATTAACATAACATTTAATTCAGTGCTACCTGCACCCAAGCGCTTTTTGAATTTAGTGCCATTCAAAATGCAAGTCCTTGAAATGAAATCTTAGAAAAGGTGGGTGTAGGGGGGAGAACTTAATTCAGAGTAATGTAGGTGACCTAAATAAAAACTTCTTAATCATGTATCAAAAGAAAAGAAAACCTTGTATCTAGCATTAATTATATTAATATAATACAATATAATAGACTTTTACTAGCCTCTCCTTTATGCACTGTGAAAACAGGTAGTTTGCAAAAATGCACCTTTATTCTGCAGTAAGGCTGCTTTGGGTAACAGGGTGAATCAGTGGCCTGTTCTATCATCACTGGCAAATCATAACAATTAATTGTGTTGAAAGATCTCAAAGTCTAACTAGGAGTTAACAAACAAAGCTTGAAAACTGAGACAAAGTGTTAATGGTCATGTGAAGGTAAATTTAACGGCCATATTGACAGTTACAATTATTACTTCTGGCAACAAGGTATTAGCAGGTTAAATACTGTAATGAGTTTCAGTGCTTGCTTTTTACTACACTATGAGAAAAACTAATTGTGAAATACTTACAATTTATGATATATATAATTTACTATTCTTCATATGGCTCTCTTGTTGGTCAGTATTAAATCGCTTTGTCAAACATTAAAGCCAATAGGCTAGTGCTCAGTTTGGCACTATCATAATTTACAACTATTTAATACTATTATTTTTTTTGGCGGGGACAGGGTCTTGCTCTGTTGTCAAGGCTGGTGCAATCTTGGATCACTGCAGCCTTGACCTCCCAGGCTCAATTGATCCTCCCAGTTCAGCCTCCCAAGTAGCTGGGACCATACACGTGTGCCACCGTGCCTGGCTAATTTTTGTATATTTTTTGTAGAAACAGGGTCTCACTTTGTTGTCCAGCCTGGTCTCCAACTCCTGGGCTCAAGTGATTCATCCACCTCAGCCTCCCAAAGTGTTGGGATTACAGGCATGAGCCACAGCACCTGGCCTTTAATTCCTTTTTAATATTGAGATCAAATATTTTTCTTTCTTTTTTAAAAAATAAATTCAGATCAAATATTGTTGTTGCTGTTATTTTCATATTCTGAATGTGTGGCCGTCTTGACACCCTGATTGCTACTGTGTGCATACAGGTAAATAATTTATGGAGCCGCTGAGGGGAGTCCCTCTCATTCTCTTCTGACCCCAAGTCAGGAACTGACTTTCTATGTGGGAGATTAGATTTAGTACCCAGTACTTCAGTCTAAAGCCCATAGGCAGATTTTATGGCTCTATTTGCCTTCCAAAGGTTCCTTCGATAAAAGGACTCAAAGGGGCACACGTTAGTTTTCTTTTTAGTGGCCCAGAAAGGTGTGGGGAGGAAAAGAATATTGCTGAAATATCTGCTTTGAAATTAAAGAAAATAAAGCATTTCTTCAGATTAGCTTAGAATCATGAGATGTGAGAAGGAAAGGTTAAGGTAGATTAAAAATGGGGCAATTTATAATTTGTCATAAAGTTGTTACAAGGATGGAATGTGTTATTATTTATGAAGAGCTTAGAATAGTGCCTGGCAGAGAGTGATTTTTATGTAAGGGTTAGATATATAGTTAGTGTAATCTTTTGGCTACTTTTATTATCAATTGATTATGAGATTGATCAGAAAAGACATTTGGAGATAGAGTGGGGCTGGTGAATGTGATCACTTTTCCCCTCTTAGACTCTAATTTATCTTTGCCCCTCTTCTTTTTAATCCTTCAATCTCTCTCTCAGATCTATGACTTGATGCCTGTAGACCCTAGGTAGTGAGATCTGTGTGCCTCTGAGGACTATGACGCAGCACTCCAACACAAATAGTAGAATTCTGAATAAGTATTCAGTCAGCGTGTTACTGTACTAAATGCTTTAGGCCACTGTTACACAATGGTAAGCATTTGTGTATCTAAACATTTCCAAACAGATAAAAGGTAAAATATGGTATAAGAGATAAAAAATGGTAAACCTGTATTGGGCACTTACCATGCATGGAGCTTGTAGGACTGGAAGTTGCTCTGGGTGAATTAGTGAGTAAGTGGTGAGTGAAGGTGAAGGCCTAGGACATTACTGTCCACTACTGTGGATTTTATAAACATAGTGAACTAGGCTACACTAAATTAAAAAAAAAATCTTTCTTAAATAATAAATTAACTTTAGCTTACCACAGCTTTTTTACTTTATAAACTTGTATTTTTTTTTTACTTTTTGACTCTTTTTGTAATAACATTTAGTCTAAAACATAAACACATGGTACAGCTGTACGAAATGTTTTCTTTATATTCTTATTCTATAAGCTTTTTTCTTTTTCAAATATTTTATATAATTTTTTTACTTTTTAAACTTTCTTGTTAAAAACTAAGACAGAAACACACACATAGCCTAGGCCTACACAGGGTCAGGATCACCAATATCACTGCCTTCTATCTCCACCTTTTGTCCCAGTAGAAGGTCTACTGCTTAAGAGTGGAAAACTGGAAATAGTAACACAAATGGAGCTGTAGTCTCCTATAACAATGCCTTCTTCTGGAAACCTCCTGAAGGACCTGCCTGAGGCTGTTTTATAGTTCACTTTTTTTTTTTAATAAGTTGAGGCAGTATACCCTAAAATAGCAATAAAAGTTTACTATAGTAAATATATAAGCCACTAACATATTCATCGTTATCAAGTGTTATGTATTGTGGATAATAATATTATATGACTGGCAGCACAGTAGGTTTATTTACACCAACGTCACCAAAAACACATGAGTAATGCATTATGATGGCTACAACGCCATTAGGTGATAGGAATTTTTCAGCTCCATTTTATTCTTATGGGACAGCTGTCATATTTGTGGTCTGTCATTGACTGAAACTTTTTCATCTGGCTCATGACGATATGATCAATGCAGAAGTTATACCATAGATTAAAAATGGAAATTAAATCTCCATGATATATGAGTACATAATACATATATATGTATATACACATATATGCACATGCACACATACATACATATGTTCATAAAGTATGTACAAAGAGACATTGAGATGGAAACAAGCCTTTGTTCAGGCAGATGGCCATGGGTTAAAGCCATGAATTTACAAAATGGTGAAAAGGGAATCAGAGTAAAAAGCTATGCTATTACTCCATGTTTAATTTTAATTGTGATGCGTATAGAAGCCTTTTGGCGTGAAGGGGAAAAGGGTATATATTTTAAATTTTCATGCCAATGATAAATATTTCACATGCATTAAAATCTGTAAAATATATTGTATTTACAGGAGCAAGTCACATTGTAGGGGGAAATTGCCTTTCCTGCAGTTGTATTTTTACATTACCCCAAATACTTGTGAGAACCAATTAGTCTCCACAACTTGACATGTTCCTGTTAAGTGAACCTGGCACAGGAACATCCAGCTAAGCCTTTGGCAGCCTTGTGTGAAGTACTTAGGAAGCCTTGTGTGTCCTTGCTCCAACCTTACAGCATGGGAGACAACTCTGGCCACTATTGACCCATTATTGTGCAGTGGTGAATTTCTGACACAAAATGAGTTGTGGAGATTACTGAGGAAGGAATGCAAAGTGATTCTGTGGGCTCTCTTTTGGGCCTGATCCTTAAACCTTCAGAAAAGATTGGCCTCAACCTTACAAAGATATGGACAAGGAAGCACGAAGTACTCAATTGTATAAAGTACAAAAATGAGTAATACCATCATTATGAACAAAATACTCTCAAACAAGAGCCCACTGATTAAAAATGGAAAACTGGGCTGGGCACAGTGGCTCACACCTGTAATCTCAGCACTTTGGGAGTCTGAGGCAGGTAGACTGCTTGAAGTCAGTAGTTCAAGACCAGCTTGATCAACATGGTGAAACTCCATCTGTACTAAAAATACAAAAATTAGCTGGGCATGGTGGTGGGTGCCTGCTATCCCAGCTAGTCTGGAGGCTGAGGCAGGAGAATCACTTGAACCCAGGAGGCGGAGGTTGCAGTGAGCCCATATCACACCATTGCGCTCCAGGCTGGGTGACAGAGCAAGACTCTGTTTCAAAAAAAAAAAAAAAAAAAAAAAAGGAAAACTGGACACAAACTGCCTGGTCTCAATCTCGGTTTCTCAGCTTAATAGCTGTGTGACTTTGGGCTAGTTATGTAACATCTCTATGCCTTAGTTTCCTTATCTGGAAAATATACCTACCAGATGAGGTTGTTGTGGGATTAGACTAAGATAATGTTGGCCATGCATATAAGCAGAGCCTGTCACTTGTGTAAGTATCAACCAAAAAAACAAACAAACAAGGAAACAAAAATTTTGTACAAATCTTATTTTAAAAAGTTATAAAGTTATAGTTATTCTTAATTAATAGTTGAACGAGTAGAATTCAGATCTATTATTATTTTTAAAGAATGTAGACTTGAAGTGTAGAAAAGGATTATTTTAAAATATAACTTTTCAGTTTTGGTGTTCTGTTTCACAGTAGAGTGACTACAGAAAATGCCAATGTATTGTATATTTCAAGACAGCTAGAAGATTTTGAACATTGCCACCACAAAGAAATGCTAAGTATTTAAAGTGATAGCTATAACTACTCCAATTTGACCATTATACTATATACACATGTATTGAAACATTTTACCCAATAAATATGTACAGTTATATGCCAATTATAAATAAAAAAATGAAGAGTTCCAGAAAAAGCATTTTCAAAGCTTTGAAAACTTTTTCCTGCAAGATTGAATTGAGAGTTATTTTGAAGACAATAAAATGTTTAACATTTTACTCAGTGATTTTATGCACAGCAAACCAAATGGGCAATCCTTTGGTTCACTTCTCTCTGTGACCAGAAATACCTGGGTTGCCTTCATACAGGCCTCAGGTTGTAGAGTTGTGAAGCACCCGACTGGGGTTGCATGGGATGTGGCAATCCTTGTATTTAATATTTCATATTTTTAAGAGAATGAGAGTGGTGCAGGCGGGGTAAAGGGTTCTCTCAAGAAGGATAGGGGCAAATACAATTGCTTCTGTCCTAACTGGGAGAAAAAGGGGACTGACAAGGTCAGAAAGCTTTGAATTTCAGGTCAACTTTCCCACTGACTCCCATTTCAACTCTGATCAAGTAATTTGACATTTCCTACCTCAGTTTCCTCATCTGTAAAATGGCGATAATAATAGCACTCACCTCAGAGGGCTGTTGTGAGGGTTAAAGAAGATAGTGAATGTTCAGAACTCAGCATAGTGCTTGGCTCATACAGAAGCCCTTATTACATGTTAGCTAATAAATCCTACCTTTGCTCTTTGCTTCAGTGCTGGAAGTGTAGAAGCTGACACCTGGTCCCTTCTTTATTTAGGTTCATCCCTAAATAAAGGAAAAGCACCATGTTGAGTAAATGTGAAAGAGACAATATTCCTTGAGACTAGCAGAAGTCGTAGCTCTTAAATGTGTAAAATTGACTTTGTTGCATAGAAATCCTTTGACAAGTAACAGATGGAACTGTGATAAATGATACATTAATAAGTAAAAATCCACTTTTATTAGGCTTGCCAGATAAAATACAAGACACTGAGCTTAATTTAACTTTTGGATAAGCAATAGCTACTTTTTTGTTGTAAGTGCATCCCAAATGTTGCATGGGATACATGTACACTAAAATTTATTCATTTTTATCTGAAATTCAGATTTAACTGGGGATCCTATATTTTTATTTGCTAAATTTGGAAATTGTAACCTTTAAATATCACTCTTTTCTGATCTGATATTTTAGTTTTATACTTTTCCTCATAGATATTTTTTCTCATAACTGGTAATTTATCAACATTTTCTGTCACAATAAAGCTAAATCGTACATAAAATATTAACATAACTTAGAACTTCATGAGATGAGAAAGTTTATGAGAGGCAAATTAAAAGCAATATTAAACAAACCCAAGGATTAATCATATACATAACAACATGCCTTTTCATATTTCCAGTAAACTTGATACTAATCTGATCATAATAGTACAAGCAGTCAGTAATAAACATGAGGAATAAATAAAAGTGTAGAAGCAGCATGAATTGTAGCTACACATGATAGTTTTGACAGATTAAATGCACAAAACACCCAAAATACAAATTTTTCTAGTTCAGGTTTTCTCTTAGCGTTATTTGTATCTTTATTTCTAAAGGTATACTTGTAATATACTTATTAACATTAGTATATTTAAGTGTCTCTATTATTATTTTTGACTTTCAAATAGTATCTGAAATTTACTCTGAGATTTATCTGAGATTTACAAGCAAATTCCAAAGTTAAAAAAAAAAAAAAGTCATTGAATTAGGCAGTTTTAGAATTGTTATTTTGAAACCAACATGTTATAAACTAATGTTTTAAAGTAGGAGATATGTATATACAAACTTACGTAAACCTGTATGTCTTCATTTTTATTTGCAAAATCTTTATGATTTTACAGCTCTAAAAGTAATAAAGTACTAATATGATTTATTAATATATTCCCATGAAAATACAGGTTAATCAGGATTCCTGTTCTTAGATGGTTAAATCTTAAATTTATCTGAAACAAAAGTTTTGAGTTGACAGAAACTTATTGAAAACAGATAAACAATTAGATGTTCAAAAAATTACGATTTGTTGTAGAAATGCAACTAGTAATTTAAAAACGACTTAGAATTGTTTTAGATAATTGTTGCAGACAGAATATTGATGAAAAAACGCTTGTGTAACTGAGTGAAGCAAATCATATAACATCCCTTCAGCTTAAATCTATTGAATTTGTTTGTCTTAAAATAACATTAAAAGTATTGTGTTTTTAAAATGCTACTATTTTTCGTAATCCATTCCGTTTGGATTTTTGCCTTTTCTTTATTTTGAAGTCTAAATGGATCTTCTGAAATATTTAACTGGCTTTGTTTATCTTCCAAGAATAAAGGTTCTTTTTTTAAATTAATTAATTAATTAATTTATTTTTTTATTATTATTATACTTTAAGTTCTAGGGTACATGTGCATAACGTGCAGGTTTGTTATGCCACCCAATTCCTCTATTGCCCTTTTAATTTCCTTTCACTTTTTTAGAACTTCTCTCCTGCCCTTCGTTATCATAGGAATTAAATTAGTATAAAACCAAATAGTTCTCAATAAGGTCAAAGTTAAATGTTTCTTTCACATGCCTGATAAACTGCTCTATTGGTTTTCCTGAAAGTGAAAAATTATTTGATGTAAGGGTGTTACCATTTTTGTGATGACATTCTGTGACCGTTGTCATTATAAAAGATCAAACTGTAACAGTAACACTGTTTTTTTGTTTTGTTTTGTTTTGTTTTTGAGACGGAGTCTCGCTCTGTCTCCCAGACTGGAGTGCAGTGGCACGATCTCGGCTCACTGCAAGCTTCGTCTCCCGGGTTCAAGCCATTCTCCTGCCTCAGCCTCCCAAGTAGCTGGGACTACAGACGCCCGCCACCACGCCCAGCTAATTTTTTGTATTTTTAGTAGAGACGGGGTTTCACCATGTTAGCCAGGATGGTCTCGATCTCCTTACCTCGTGATCCACCCGCCTCTGCCTCCCAAAATGCTGGGATTATAGGTATGAGTCACCGCGCCCGGCCTAGAGTTCTTATATATTCCTACATTAAACTCTATGGAAAAGATAGAGTTGCACTCAAAATAAATTTCAGCACTGTGTTCTTGGATCCCAATAATATTGTGCACTTTATTCTTCTGACAGTAAATAATATTGAATATTTTTATGTTTCCATACAACTGTAATTCATTTCCCCACCAATTCACTGTTAGTCTCCATTGTAAAGTTTTTTATAAAGTTCCTGTTTTCATGGCATAGATAATTTTTTTTATAATCAACTAAGAAAAATGTAAGTTCAAAATTAATTGTACCTTAAAAAAACCATCTTCAATGTTAAAGTATCTTTTACATATCAGGAAATTTAAAGCAGCTGTAATTTTTTATAAAAAGCAAATATAATCTTAAACTATTACTTGTAACATGTTCACCATGAAAGATAGGAAATATTTACAAATAAATAAGTCCTTTAAAAGAATTATACTATTATTAATGGCTAGTTAAAATTTTAACTTTAAAAAAAAGGAAATATTTACAAGTAAATAAGTCCTTTAAAAGAATTATACTATTATTAATGGCTAGTTAAAATTTTAACTTTAAAAAAAAAATAATAACCCCCTTTTAACCTAAGCTGATGACTAGCATTTTGATGAATGCTTTATTTCAAGATTGCATGTAAGTAAAATTTCAAAATTGCATATAAGTAAAAGTAAGAGATGAGGGAAAGGGTGAGGTAAAACCTCATTAATGTGCAGAAGAATCCAGGTGGTTCTGAAATTGGGATTTCTTCCAAGCCTTTTTGGCACACTTCACTTCCTGTCATAGAAAGTGGCAACTTCTTGAGAGCTGGCTTTTAATTGTCCTATTGTGTTATAACTAGATGGCTGTAGAGGTAAGAAGGATAATTTATTCGATAGAATGGCCTGTTTTGGGCTGTGAGTAAATAAACTGGCTTACCGGAAAATATGTCCAAGTCATAATGCTTTCTCGTTACATAAAATTATGAATGTAAGCTTTATAATAGTAGAGAGTTAAGTCTGTTTCGTTTACTGTGGTATCTGCAGTGCCTTGTAACAGGGTCCAGAACAGAGGAGGTGCCCAGTAAATGTTTGCTGAAGGAAGAAATGGAGACTTGGTTGCACCAAACTGGAAGTGTGGAGAGTTTCACTTCATTTGGGAATCCCTGGAGTTGGCCCCACCTAGCACAAGGAAGTCTGGGGGTCTGCCTCTGGCTTTTCATCCCCAGGGCTAGTCCCCCAATTCGCTAGTGCTAGCCCTTTACTTGCCTAAGATTCTTATCAGCTGCTGTGAGATGATGATAGAGAAATAAAACCAGTTTGTGTAATGCTTTGCAGTTCATAAAGCACAGACCCTGTATTTGTACTAGGATCTAATTCTTGAAAGTGAGACCTCTGTTTTCCTTTGCCTGCCCTGGCTTTGTAAATTGTTGGAATCTATAACTCCTTAAAATTAAGGAAAAGGCCTACAATTACTGAATAAGAAAAGTGATAGTCTTTAAGCTTAGAACTAGTTCAAACAAGACAATTTCATAGTCCTGAAGGTAGCTGCGGTTGTAAGTCTTGCATAGCAATTTCAAATAAAATGACATCAAAGGATCACTAAAGAACCACAGCATTTGTTTTAAAGAACGTATATTAAGCGCTAATGCTGGGTCCTCTCTATTCTAGAATCTCAGTCTAGCAGGGGTGGCGGACACATACAGAAGAGGCTAAAACAGTAATGAAGTAGGTGCTAGTAGTTTAAAAATGCCGAGGAGGAAGTAATTAACTAGGTTTAGAAATATTGGAGATGGCTACACAGAAGGTTTGGTGGTTGAACAAACCGTTGTCAGAGAAGTAGAAATTTGTCAATCAGACTCCAAGGCTTTGGGGGAATGGAGTAAAAAAGAACTTTGCAGGCAAGAGTAACAAAATGGATGCTTGAAATACAGCGTTCATCTGGGAAATTGTAAATTTTTCTGACATGGCTGTAATATACATTGCATGGGAAAGTGAAGGGTAGGAAAATTCACATAGGCATTTAAGAGGAGCTTTTATGCCATACAAACAAAAAGGGATGGGGGAACCTTGATGATTTTTGAATAGAGAAGTGACATAATCATATTTGCAATTCAGACCCAAATTCTGGTGGTTTTCCCAGTTAAAGTAAGACAGGGGGAGAGATTGGGCACAAGACTTGGAGGTTTTCTTCTTCTTTTTTTTTTTTAAACAATCTAAAAAAATCCTGACTAAACTTCCAATAATAAAAATATTAGTAACAATAAACAGAATTCAAATTCCAGGTAGTGCTTTAGACTTTTAATATGTTTAATTTCAGTAATCCCTGCATCAACCCGTTGACTCAGTATTACTATCCCCAGTTGATAAATGAGCACATTTAGGGTTGCAGAAGTTAAAGAACTTGCCCTAGGTCAACAGGGAAGTAAAAAAAAGCATGAGTCCAAGCAGTTTGATTCCAGAGCCTGAACCCTTGTCCCTGCCTAAGGGTACACATGGGCCTTTTAATGCCAATATCCCCAAATTTGTTGTTGTCGTTTCTGCCTGCTGTACAAGGATGTTAAGCCCTTCCCCTACATCTCACTTGGTTATTTCTGGTCCTCTCCAGAAATTGTGTCATGTGAAACTCAGGACTCTCTTCTCATGTTCTGCTCTGGAGGCGCATACCCAGGTCACAGATAGGCCCAGACTTGTCTGCAGCCTAGATTAGGTTCTAGCTGTAATTACTGTCATGCTATTACATACCAACTCCCTGGGGAACTCGTCAGCCTTTGAACAGCTATTCTGGCCTGCCTGCTCAAACTGTCATATTTCTTAGCTATAGTAAGATGTAGTTATTAGTTTATAGATTTAAAAAAAAGGGATTGAAGTAATTCTCTCCCTACCTTCCTTCCACTGCCTTCCTGTCTTCTCACCATTATGGAAAGAAGAAATAAAAAAAAGGGGATACCATGTTAAAACCACAGAAGAAAGTACTAGGAAGAATTATAGAACATATTTTTCCCTAATTTGAATATTCAAATCTTAGAAAAGGCAACCAGAACAAGTTACCCTTTGTTTTATCTCAGACCAAGAGCAGAAATAAATTCCAAATTCTGATCATACCTCAGATCTCAGGCATAACATTATTTCATCAGAAAAGCCTTTGTACGGCCCCCAAACTAGGTCAGTGCTTCGGGTTTTAGCTCTCATTTTATCTTTATGGAACTCATCTGCCTAAAATTAAATATTTAATTGACTCAGATGTGGATCGATGCTTATCTCTTCTGATCAAATGGTAGTTTTTTAAGGGCAAAACCATTTTTTGTCTTAGACACAACTATACGTCCTGAGAACAGTGCCTTACTTCTGACAGACTTTCAACAAATATTTAAGGCATACAAGGAAAATGAACGATGGAATAAACTGATAGTATTATCTGCCCTTCACAGACCATAGGAATGAGTAGGAATAAGGAGGATCTCTGGCAGACTGATGCAGTTTAGCTATTTATCCCTGCCCAAATCTCATGTGGAAGTGTAAGATGGGAGATGTTTGGATTATGGGGGCAGATTCCTCATGTTTTGGTGCTGTCTTCATGATAGTGAGTGAGCCAATTAAACTTTTCTATATAAACTACCCAGCCTCAGATGTTTCTTTATAGTAATGCAAGATCGGCCTAATACATACACCATTTCAGAAGGAAGGGGCTTATTCTCTGAAAGGAATGGGCTATATCAAGGTGTGATTATATATCACGATAGACTGTCCCCTGACCTCTTCAGCATTTTAAAAAATTAAACCATCATATATAACCTGAAATAAGGCTTAAGTTAATGTTGAACTCTTTTCTAGTTTCTTAGGATCAATAGTGGCAGCAGGGAAAAGGATGTCTTTCATTTGAAAGGAAGCCGCTATTAATGTGATTCTTTGTTTAATTGTTTCTAAAAGACAATTCCAACAAGTTCTGCACCAATTGCTTGCTTGTGAGTGATTTGTAGAAAGAAGGCTTGCACCTTATCCTTAGTGATAACTCCAAATAGCTTTCTAATACCCAGACTCTCACAGTTCTTAAAGAGCACAGTCCAGACTTTACAGCTGCACAATTTGAAGATCCTTTAAATAACTGCATACGGTTTAAATATTATTTCTGGCATATTTGATGATTCGTATCCCTGCTCTGAATCACCAATAGCCTCATTTGGCAGAACTGTAGATTTTAAAAGCAAAGCCCTCCAGAATCTGTAGGACCTGTGAATTCGCTCTAAAGGAATTTAAAATTCTTTGTTCTTTTTTGTGGTGGAGATAAAAATCTTTTGGAATTAAATAAGCACACATTCTGGAAAACAGTATTGAAGAAATAATTTGTGTCTAGGCTCTGAACTATTTAAATATGAGTAGATGTGGTTACTGCTCTCAAGGTTATTGCCCTCTGTATATTTCAGCCTGAAATTTATTAATAGAAGTACCTTCTGCCATATTTACCCTCATGTTCTTTGGTAGCTCTTTGTTGTCCTGGTACAACTCCTGATATTTAAGAAGCCATGAAACACTTAGCACACTTGGCAGGAGACCTAAAATAATGTTATGGACACTTAGAGTAGAACCTCAAGAACTAATTTGTCTAAGGTTTCCTGAAAGGTCAAAAGGAAATCTAGAAGGAGAATGAAAGACATCTCTATTTGCATATCATCATTACAATTCATTGTGCATAAAAAGTATTTTTCATATTTCTTCTGATCAAGCTTCAGACACATACTCCCACCCACATATGCACATACACATAATCTTTATTTCACACATCTACGAGAATAGTGCAGTGTCTTTTCATTTCATGAAGTTATTAGTCTTTGTACATGGAGTGGGTAGAGTCACAGAAAGGAAGTGAAATTGAAATCAATCCATTTGGTTTCTATTTTATTCTTAGTTTAATGAATACTTTCACCCTTACCCTAATTTCATCATCATTCTTTTGTATCTGAGGAAAGGATCCATGGAGATTATAATTTAACTTTGATTCCACCTGGGGCAAAACAATATTTTCTTTCATGTCTCCCTTCTCCTCTGAGGGATACAGCAGAAAATGAGGACTGTTGTTCAAAGAACATAACCACTGGCCTAGTAAAGTTATGGATGACTAGGGTTTTCCAGAGTCACTGAAAGGGAAATGTTGCTGACAAGCACACTAATATTGGAAACAGTAGCTCTGGAGTAATAGCTACCTCCTGTTTTGTTGTGTTGGATCAAAAGGGCATGATATTGATGCTGTTTGTAAAAGAAGTTGCCTTTGTCTTTGCTGGGACTGTTCCAAGAGCAAAGAGAGAATGAAAGCACTAAAAGGAAGTGACAGTGATGACTACAGCCTCAATTGGCACAACTTCAAAACACTTTAGAGGATAGTGTTCCAAAGAGATATTGCAGTGAAGCTTCAGTAAGTGCTATACAAATAGATTTAGTGCTGCTCTACAGGAGATAAAATAAGTCAGAGGAATAGAAAATGAATAAAAGCAATACCAACAACAAAAACCTCTTGTCAATAAGCTATTGCATGACACAACTAAGCTACAAAATCATAAGGCAACAATATCCTCCAAATATGAAAATATCTCTGGAAGGGATCAGAGAGGCTGACGGACGCCTCTTCAGCCTCCACTGGACACATATCTGATGAAGACGACTTTCTTCATTGTGAGGCAGTCAATTTGATTCTTGAATGTTTTTAATTAGTAAATAATTGTCCTTTTCATTGAAGAAATGTCTCTTTCTGTATCTTCTTTTGGGTCCTAATTCTGCTTGTTGGGGCTACGGGAGCCTCCATGGACTTGCCCTTCACATTTTTAAAAGCTGCCATTGTCTCTCTTAGTCTTCCTTTACCAAGGTAAATATACTCAATTTGTTTCACCATTCTCTACATTGCATAATGTTCAGGCCTATGTTGCTGATATCTCTCTGAAAGGATGACTTTCAGAAAGTGAGCAGATGTGATTTTACGGAGTATGATAACCTCTCCTGAGTGTGGGTATGTTCTCATTATGTTAGCCTAAGTTTTCATTACTTAAAAATATAACTTCACATTTTTGGATAAAGTTGAGTTAAAGTCAAATATTTTTCACAGTCTTCTTTCACATAAACTATCTCTAACATATAAGTATAGCAGAATATGCTTGTAAGTTAATGTTCTTAAACTAAATTTAGGCCATTATATTGATCTCTGTTAAATTTCTTTTTTTTTTCATTTCATTGAGAAGAGTTTGAATTTTGATTGTTAAACAAATGAAGCAATAAATCCACCATTTATTGACTCCCTTCTAGGTGCTGGTGTTAGAAATAACAAAATCTAATGGAAGTTTTATATCATAAACATTTGATAAAGTTATCAAAGAGTTATAATAAAATATATGACAAGTAGGACACTTGTATATTCTGTAGCCCAGAAAAAGGAATCTGTGAATTTTTAAAAATAAGTTAAATTATGATTCTTGAATTGAGTCCTAATATATGAGTAGGAGTTTTTCAGGACAAGCGGGTAAGACTACTATAAACAGGTGCTCAAATATTAAAAATGTGCAAATGTGAAAGAGAAGAGTCAAAGAAAAGAAATAGTGAAAAGTATTCCTTGGAGTTAGCAAGTTCATTGGCAACTTTAAGAGCAGTTTCATTGGAGTCACGACTGCAACAATCAGATTTCACAGTTAAGATCTGAACACTAAGTAAGGAAAATAGCTTTGAAAAAGCTTATCTGAAAAGTAATTTGCATGTGGGAGTGAAGGTGGTGGGTTACCATGGAAGGAAGAAACCTCAGTTTGTATAAAAGCTGATAAACAGCAGCCAGTTAGGAAGAAGGAACCTAGAGGAGCTAGAAGACACACCCACACCTGATAGGGCAAGGATCAATTAGTTTTTGCCGCTTAGTTAACTACTCCAAAACTTTGAGGCTTAAAGCAACACGTATTGATTATTTCTCACAAATCTGTAAACTGGGCAGTTATTTTGCTCTCAGCTGCTGAGATGGCCTCTGAACTCAGCTGGTGGCTTGTCTGGGTTGAATTGTGTAAGAAGATCTCTTACAGCTGACAGCTGGCTTCATATCAGCTGAGGCAATGACCAGGCCACGTGTCTATCATCATTCTACAGGCTAGCCTGGGATTATTCACGTGGAGATGGTGGTAGGATTCCCAAGTGCAGCGAGAGAAGGCAAATTTCAATGCCCAAGCTCTTTGCAAAACTCATTTGCATCACATTTGATGTTGTCCCAATGGCCACAGCATGTCTCATGGCCAAGTGGAGAATCACCATGTAAGGGTGTGAATACTGGGGGATATGGATCACTGGAGATCATTGCTGCTGCTGTTTATCAGAGTAGAGATGAGATGTCTGTCTTATGAGAAGGGAGGCTTGGACAGAAGGAAGAGCATAATGTAAGGATGGCTCTTAAGGTAGTTAACTCTGTGAGTAGGAGGGCATTAGGTTGAGGGGGTTTGTTACTCATAGCTTCTTTTACCTCTTTGAAGTGGGAGGCTGTGTCATCTCCTGGTATGAAGGGAGTAAAGATATGAAAGGGGATTTAAGGAGAGTCATGAAATGCTTTCCCTGAAGTCTGAAATACTTTGAAATACTAGAGTCATGAAATACTTTGAAATATTGGAGAAAGGAGACACAGTTGATCAGAGACATGTGAAAAATGATTGCCACTAAATATTGAAAGTCCTTTTTAAGATTTGAAAACCACAGAGTTGTAGTAGTGTCAGTCTAAAGGTTGTTTTCATTTTCTTCCAACTGGGCTTAATAACTTGATTATAGAAATGGAGAAGATATAAGGTTGAATAGATCCAAGGTCAGAATTTTACAAGATAGATGAGTGTTGTTGAGGTGGGACACTTGGTATGGTATGGAACAAAACCAGGAGGGGGAGGCCATATTCTAAATAGAGTCAAGAAGTTTTTGGTCCTGACAAATTCAAAGTGCCAGTGTTGTGGGACCCAGGGAACTGGAAAAGGGAAGTCCATGATCACTGTAGGCTGTTGGAGCTTATGCTCACAGAGATGAAGCAGTACTGGATTAGCCACGAAGTGGGTTTTACTGAAGTGAGGTATGGGTGAAGGTCATTCATGAGGAATGTAGTGGAGCAGGAAGGTTTATAGTATATGTAACATCCATGTGGATATTGGAGTTTCTCAGGAACAGGATAACAGGAGTTGAAATTGAAAGCAAGACTAAGAACCACCAGTTACAAACTCTATCTCCCATGTCTAGGGAATGTTTTCAGACTCCTCTTCTTAGTGGAGATGATGGAGGCAAAATAGGCCTTCGGTAAGACTTTTGTCTCTCTGTTTTCTGTAAATATTAGACACCTTTTATATACAGTTGCTATTTCATTTTCTTTTGAGGGGTTTCCCTTTTATCAGAGTTTTAAAAGTCCTTTTGATGACTGAAATTTTTCCTAAGCCTCAGTGCATCCAGGTTTAAAACTTTGTTACACTTTTCTAACAGATGTAAGCTCTTCCCTTTCCTTCCTTTATTTTCATGTTAGTGCCCTTATTTCCAGTCTTTACATATGTCCTTTTGAAATCTGAATTCATCTGAAATGAGCCCAGACGGTGGCCCTAGATAATAATGTGGGGCAATGTAACTTGATTGATTTCTCTAAATGAATCTCAATTTTCTTATTCTTGGGACCACATTCTCTTCTAGAATTTTTGCTCCTGGGCTGCTACCTGCTTTTTATCTGAACTTAAAAAAAAAAAAAAAAGGAAAAAATCTGCTCGCAAATTCTGGGGTTGATATCTGACAATGACAGCTTTCTTAACTTTTTATGCATTAAAAAACACACATAATCAGTTTTTCCTAAAGTTTACAAAAAACTATGAACTTTGGAATCAAATAGATCTAAATTTAATCCTAGCTTTACCATTTATTATTTGGGAATCAATGAGTAAGATGCCTTTCAAATCTGAATTATTATTTATCAAATGGATGGAGGAATAAAACTGCTTTTCTTGTTGTGATAATAACCTGAAATAATGTAAATCTTTGATGTGTAAAGTCTGGCACAGAATAGACACAAAGTAAATGTTAATTTCCAACTCTGTTCTCAGTCCCAATCATTTATTTCTTATTTGTCAAATTTAAGTCCAGATATTATGCTTTTTCTAAATTTATAACTATTCTAAGTTAAACTTCAATAAGATAAAAAATGAAAAATTTTAAGGTACTAATAAATGTGAATGTAAAAGAGAGTAAAACATGTCATTAATGTTTTTATCCTTAAATTGATGCTTGGAAATATTATTGCAAGCATTACTACTACATTTGAAAGCACACGTGGAATGATAGGAAAGGTCTAGGAAGACAGTCCAGCTACAATATCGCCAAACAGATTGCCACAATTTCTGAAATTTTCTATACTTATTGAAGTTTAGACATTGTCTATGAAAACTATTCAACTAAAGCATGTTATCACCCATTATCAGGAATTAGAGTATAATGCTTAACAATGAGTAAGGTTCTAGAAAAGAGGAGATGGGACATCAGACTGATATGTTTTTGAAGGAGAGGTAAAGGAGAAGTCTGAAGTATTTGACTTTGTGTAAGTGGAAAATATAATGGCTAAATACTATTGCCATTATCTGTGCTTCTTACTACAATTTAAGGAAATGTTAGAGTTTCTAGCTAAAATATAAAATTTTGAGGGGAAAGAAATGATAGAAATGGAATTTTTTGGCAAAGTATCAGTGGTCTTGACCTTGCTCCTGGGTGGACAGGCAAGAGACCCCCTCCGCTACCTCTAAGATCTCATGTTTTTTCCTCTCTATGTTGAAATGTCTGTGAAACTATTAATTGTCCATCAAGTAGAAAATAGATGATAGTCACAGAATGAATTATTCTCCTGCAGATAGATAATGATGATAATAACATCTAAGAATTCAGACTGAGGCATAAGGACAAAAAGAACTGGAACAACTAGAACATTCTTTTGAGAAAACCAGTTCCATGAAGCAAATAGTTGTTAGACTTCTTTAAACCTCATACAACTGTGACATGTATATGAAGAGAAAGTCGGGGATTGATCTAAGTTTAAAGAAAAAATATATCACATTTATCTTCCAGTTATTGATTTTCTTACTTGGAGATGGATTTGTTGTAAATAAAATGTATTTTAAAATATCTTGAGTAGAGTTTTCATGGAATCATATGCATTGCTATGTCAGGCTAGATGAAGTATTTACATAGCCATACATTTTCAAGATTTTTGATAGTACCTTTTCAGCCTTTGATTGAGACATCTCTGGTTAAGTAAATTAATGTTTCTACTTTCAGTGTCTCACTTGGAATAACACATTCATTTTTAAGCCTGCACTGGCCTTTGTAACCTTTCTACTAAAAAAGAAAATGGTGGTTCATCATCTTGATTTTTATGCTAGCAAAGCATAAAAATCCCGAGAAGCAGGGAAGATTTCCTTTTCTTGTGTCTCACTATGGCACCCACTGATCTACACCTGGCACTCTGTAATACGCATGTGTTGTAGATTATAGCCGATGAAAGGTCCTGTGCTGTCATCCTAGCCCATGCTCTGTCATATCAACCTGTTGGCAAATTATAGCTGTTACTCCCGCCAAATTAGTCAGCTGCAATGGAAACATCAATCTAAGATGTGTGCTTTCTGTCATAGAATGAAAATTAGAGAGGTGATATGATTGTCACACATGTGAATGTAAGTTTAGATTTAATAGCCACTGCAGTGGAGGCACAGGAAAAGGAAAAGGCTGGGAGAGATATTTTTCATTTTATTAACATATAAAAATGGTTACTTTTCTTAAAACAAAAATAAATTAAAGAAAATACTGGAGTCCTCTTTTTTTTTTTTTTTAAATTTTTCTGTTTTTGTTTTGTTTTTGAGATCGAGTTTTGTTCTTGTTGCCCAGATTGGAGTGCAATGGCGCGAACTCGACTCACTGCAGCCTCTACCTCCAGGGTTCAAGGGATTCTCCTGCCTCAGCCTCCCGAGTAGTTGTGATTACAGGCACCCACCACCACACCCAGCTATTTTTTTGTGTATGTGTATTTTTAATTTTTTAGTAGAGATGGGGTTTCACCATGTTGGCCAGGCTGGTCTCAAACTCCTGACCTTGTGATCCACCTGCTTCAGCCACTCAAAGTGCTGAGATTACAGGCATGAGCCACAGCCCCATCTGCCTGGAGTCCGCTTAAAGGGAAAGGTCATGTCTTCTTTAAATTAAAAAAAAAAAAATCCCTTTTCAGTCACATAATAATAGTTCATTTTTATCTTGGTGGATATCCACTGATTTTGATACAGTTTAATTCAATTAGACAGTTTTATAGCTACTTAAGATAATTATATAGAAAGGAGCAACGGTGCTTAATAAATAAGACATTACCTATAAAGCCTAAATACCATATTAGGGTCAGATACTATAGAAAACCATTCTCTGCTTTTTTATGTTTTAGAGTCTGTGTTTGGTGCTGGGTTAAATATTATTCTTTTCTTGCATTTCTGCATGAATGTCTACTTGAGTTTTGAATTTGAACATACCAGTTTTTTAAAAAAAATTAAAAGAGGAATATTTTGGAGGAGAAGGCAACTGTTTTTCATCTCAGTAAATTCAGAAAGCAACACTAATGTGTTTTGTAAATACTGGTTTAAAAATAGGAATGAAGGGATACGTTTGAGAGATTTCTAAACACTCTATTAAAACATTTGTTAACACAAGCCTTGTTTACTTCACATAATTAATGTACAATTTAATATCTATTTTTAAAAGGTAAAATTATTACTCTCCTCTGATATAAGATAAACATACATCAAAAATTTTATTTAACTAAAATAACTTATTTACCTGATTAATTTTTGCGAAAGCCAGTGAGACATATAGCAAGATTAAAAGAGAAATCAAAGGACCACACTCTTATTGTCAGATTAGGAATGCTGAAATAAATTTGCAAATGAATGCCAAACTTGCAAAACTGGTCAATATCTACAGAACAATAATCAATTGCATTTCACAGACAGAATTTACATTTCTATAGGTAGGAATTATTTGTATTACTATCACATTTCTACAAGTGCTCTACAAGTTAATATCTATCACTACAGTTATAAAATAACCTGCTCAAAGACTAAAATTTTGTTAAAATTTTGCACATCCCTAAAATTGGGCATATAAAGGTACACAACTCAAAAGTATCAGACTTTATTATTCCATTAAAAAGATAACCTGTAATCTCTTGCTCATTTGAAAAATTTACACGTTTTTTCCTATACTAGATACAGAGAAAACTAAATATTAATACATAATTTTGAATGCTGAAAAAATTAAACAATCATAGGGATGGTGGTTATTCAGAAGCTGAATGAACATCAAGTTGTCCGTTGTTCAATACTGTATCTTCATTATTACTTTGTCATATATGTATTTCCCTGATTCTACTTTCTACCTTTATCAGTTCCAAATAAAACAAAATAATCTATGATCTGAAACCAGGTACTGATAGTGAGATCAAATGAAATGACAACATAAAAGGTCATTGCAAACAAGTAAAAAAAAAAAGAGAAAAGGCAAATAGAAAAATGACTTGAAAGGATATGTGTTCATTTATTCTTTTATTCGATAAACATTTATGGAGCAAACATCACACAATATGCTGTGATCAAAGATAAAATATATGCCTTGACCTTGAGGATTTCTTAGATTTTAAAGGAGAAAAATAATCAGCCAATAGTAACAAAAATATATAAAACTATCTGATACTTTCTTAAGGATATGAAGAAAATTACTTTTTTCCGTTGTGTATATTAGCGTATCCAATATGAAATAGTTTAGAATTTTATTTTTATTGTGTGGTCTTGTGTATATCTTACATGAGAGAAAAAAATTACTTTTAATCATTGTGTATATTAGTGTATCCAATATGAAATAGTTTAGAATTTATTTTATCTTTATTGTCTGATATTATATTGAAAGGTTTAGAGCAAGATCCTAATTTTACTTTAATTTTGCTTTTAATGAGAATCAAAAGCAAAAATAATTATGTGTCTGGCATGTATAATTTAAAATTTAAAAGTAATGCTTAATTTGTGAAAAATACTAAATTAACTTTTATGATTATTTAGTGTCACAGATATTAGAATAGAAAATCTGAGACTATTCTGATCTTAGAAATTAAGGACAAGGATGGTGTTGTGTTTATTATTGATCTCTAGTACTTACTTTAGAATCTGGAACATAGTTTGACCCTAGTCAACTATGGGTCAAACACAGTTGTTTGCCCACCTTTTTCCTTGACTCAAGCCACCCCCATTTTGTTTAGGTATTGGGGAACAGCACACTCAGAAATGATGTGTCCAGCCATGTGAGGTAGATCATGCTTGGTCTAAGCTATCACAATAATCCCATTCCCTTTTTGTTGTTTCTATCACATGGCTCATGGCTGGTCTAAGTGATCATGCTGTGCCTTTTTGGACAATGAGATGTAAAGAAGAGTGTGCTGAGGGCTTCTGGGAAAAAAATAAAAGTTTCTAACCTGATTAACAGAGACATGAGAGGGGCCCCCCTTCTTTCCTTCTTGAAAGCTTTCGGGTGAGTTTTTGTTGTAGAAACTGTGAAAGCCATGTGGTGATCAGGAGAGATCTGGGGCAATTTCAGAGAAAGCTTTCACTCTGTTGACTTTCTTGTTATTAGGGATGATAAAATTTATGGCATTAAAAACCCCTTGTGGTTGGAAGTATTTTAATTTAATGTAAATTTGATGCAATTTTGAAGTTGTGATTTAAAAATTACCATGAAAATATTTTTTCTTATAGGATAGTTAATGCAGGGCCTCAAGATCCTAGAAGTGGATTGTAAACTTCTGGTTTCTGTGATAAACTAATTAAACTGTCTTATTAGTAAACTGGGAAGAATAGTGTTCTATAGTGAAGTTTCTTAAACATAAATATGAATGTGTTGTTCAAATAAAAACATTATAAAGCTTACAGATAATGAGCTATAGTGCCATATTTGTTCTTTCTTTTTTCCTGAAATAAAGTAGATAATTCAACATTTCATCACCAGTGTTTACCGACTTTCTATGCACATGGCTCTGTAGTGAGTGCTGGTAACGTGAAGGGATAGAGATAACTTGGTACTCACTGGATTTCATGGCTCTGTGGTGCTTTACAAATATCCATGCATTGAATCCTTAATATGATCAAATGTGACTATGTGGCAGGTACTCATATATTACAAATAAAAGGAAACTGAGGCACAGGGATGTCAAGCAACTTGCCCAGGGCCAAACAGCTGGAAAGGTTAAAGTCAGAATTTGAACTGAAGTAGCAGTGCTCCAGAGGTGTTGTCCTTTTATCCAATATGCCACTTCATCTTTCATGTGATCTAGACTATTAGATGCTATTTCCTTGCTCTCCCACTGGCCCCCATGTGGACTGCCATTCATCAACATCACCCATATGGAAATTACTCTTGCCAAAGTGACCCACTTTTTTTTAGATTGACTTTCTTCTCCATGTCAATGGTTTAAATATTCCTGACCCACCTTCCCTAACAATGTAGCAATACATTTTCCTGGATTTTTCCCATTTCATATGGTGTTACGTGCTTTTTTTCTTTAACATTAAAGTTATCTTTAATAACTTTTACATTTCATACCATACCATCAGTTTTCTGAACTAAATGGTAAGTTTAAGTATGAGGGTAGTGTTCCTCCCCCTGTATAACCAGTATGCTCAAACTGGTACCCTCTTCAGCTTCTTCTTCAGTCTGCTGAGCACCGCCAAGGAAGATCAGCCTCAACTGCATGACTGGAGTGGGTAGTGGGAGAGGTGGGGGTGGCCCTTTGATTGCCTCTGGCTCTGGCTGGCTGTTTGAGGCTCAGCTGTCCCAGGTCAGGATGGAGGAGGGCCTGATGGCTTAGAAAATTGATACACTAGCACACCTGATCTATTCATTGCTCACAGCAATTGAAAAGCTCTGCTATAGACAGTGGAAACTATCAAAGTTTACAAAGTGCCATCTGAGGGAGATTAACCTGACTCTACTATGTATGTGGGGGAGTGCTTGGGGCAGGACAATAAAATAAGTGATTACCAAAGTCCAGGTGTGAAATAATGCATACCTGCAATGACATGGCATAGCAACAATAAAAAGAAGGGAGTCAAGAGACACAAAACTTGATGGGAGACAGAGGAAGAAATACGATATCCTAGTATTGAACCTGGAAGACTGGGGAAATGATGCTTCCACTTAAAGGGCAAGGAAGAGAAAATCCAGAGGGTAAACTGGTTTCTGTGAAAAACAATGATAAGCTAGGCTGTACATATCAAGTTCAAGGTGATGGAAGACAGCCAGATGGAAATGGAAATTAGAGATGTGAGAATGAAGTTTAGTGGAGGCCTCAGGATTGGACATAACACTTCAGGAGCTGTCTATGAGAGGCAATAATTAAAATCATCAGAGTAGATGGAGTTTCTGAATAAGAGTTTGCAAAAGAAAAAGATAGGACTAAGCCTTAGGACAGTGTTTTCAAAGTAGGGATCCCAGACTAGCAGCATCAGCAACTGAGAACTTCTTAGAAATATGAATTATCAGGTTGACATATATAAAGGCGGATATATATAAAGACTGTGCCAACTCTGGGCACACTGCCTATGAGTTAGCCCTGCTCCACAAGGAGTGGTTAAAAAAATACTGGGTCTATAGATAAGACAATCCTAAGCAAAAAGAACAAAGCTGGAGGCATCATGCTACCTGACTTCAAACTACACTATAAGGCTACAGTAGCCAAAACAGTATGGTACTGGTACCAAAACAGATATATAGACCAATGGAACAGAACAGAGGCCTCAGAAATAACACTACACATCTACAACCATCTGATCTTCAACAAACCTGACAAAAAGAAGCAATGGGGAAAGGATTCCATATTTAATAAGTGGTGCTGGAAAAACTGACTGTGATATGCAGAAAAAGAAACTGGACCCCTTCTTTATCCTTAAACAAAAATTAACTCAAGATGGATGAAAGACTTAAATATAAAACCTAAAACCATAAAACCCTAGAAGAAAACCTAGGCAATACCATTCAGGACATAGGCATGAGCAAAGACTGACTAAAACACCAAAAACAATTGCAACAAAAGCCAAAATTGACAAATGGGATCTAATTAAATGAAAGAGCTTCTGCACAGCAAAAGAAACTATCATCAGAGTGAACAGCAACCTACAGAATGGGAGAAAATTTTTGCAATCTATCCATCTGACAAAGGTATAATATCAAGAATCTAGAAGGAACTTAAACACATTTACAAGAAAAAAAACAACCCCATCAAAAAGTGGGTGAAGGTTATGAACAAACACTTCTCAAAAGAAGACATTTATGTGGCCAGCAAACATATGAAAGGAAGCTCATCATCACTGGTCATTAGAGAAATGGAAATCAAAATCACCATGAGATACCATCTCATGCCAGTTAGAATGGCGATCATCAAAAAGTCAGGAAATAACAGATGCTGGAGAGGATGTGGAGAAACAGGAATGGTTTTACACTGTTGGTGGGAGTGTAAATTAGTTCAACCATTGTGGAAGACAGTGTGGCGATTCCTCAAGGACCTAGAACCAGAAATACCATTTGACCCAGCAATCCCATTACTGGACATTTGCCCAAAGGATTATAAATCATTCTACTGTAAAGAGACATGCACACATATGTTTATTGCAGCACTCTTTATAATAGCAAAGACTTGGAACCAACCCAAATGTCCATTAATAATAGACTAAATAAGGAAAATGTGGACATATACACCATGGAATACTATGCAACCATAGGTTCATTTCCTTTGCAGAGACATGGATGAAGCTGGAGACCATCATTCTCGGCAAACTAACACACAAACAGAAAACCAAACACCTCATGTTCTCGCTTATAAGTGGGAGTTGATCAATGAGAACATATAGACACAGGGAGGGGAATATCACACATCAGGCCTGTTGCAGGGTGGGGACAAGGGGACAGAGAGCATTAGGACAAATGCCTAATGCATGTGGGGCTTAAAACCTAGATGATGGGTTGATAGGTGCCTCAAATCACCATGACACATCCTATGTAACAAACCTGCACATTCTGCACACGTATCCCAGAACTTAAAACAAATAAAACTTTTATTATTATTATTTTTGAGGTGGCATCTCACTCTGTTGCCTAAGCTGGAGTACAGTGATGTAATCTTGGCTCACCACAACCTCTGTCTCCTGGGTTCAAGCGATTCTCCTGCCTCAGCCTCCAAAGTAGCTGGATAAAAAAATACGGGGTCTAACTGTCACCCAGTTTGAAGTGCAGTGGCACAATTATAGCTCACTGCAGCCTCAAACTCTTGGGCTCAAGCAGTCCTCCTGCCTCAGCTTCCTGAGTAGCTGGGACTACAGGTACATACCACCACACCCGGCTAATGGGCTAATTTGTGTGTGTGTGTGTGTGTGTGTGTGTGTGTGTGTGTAGAGATGGGGATCTCACTTCGTTACACAGGCTGGTCTCAAACTTTTGGCTTCAAGTGATCTTCCTGCCTTGGTTTACCAGAGTGTTGGGATTACAGGTGTGAGCCACCACACCTGGCTGGGAAAACATATTTTAAGTTAATTATTTTTTTTTTCCTGTGATATAGGATAGACTTGGGCATATTGTTAGCAGAAGGGAAGGGGCCAAAGAGGAGGGATAGACACCAAGTTAAGCAAGCCCCCACTTTATTCACTCTTTCTGTAACCTCTATTTGTAAATTCGTATTTGTAGACATTTATATTTACCTCTATATTCATATCTGTACCCTGTTTGTTATTTATCAGTGATGCCTGTTTCATGATGCTGAGTGAGCATCTTGCAGAGACTGAAATCTCCAGGACAATAATTATAGAGAAGTCAGAATAGCCAAAGAAACGATCTTATTAGGATTATTTGATGAATTTAACATCTGTAGGAACATTTTCTGAGAATCCACTAATCTGTGCATTCTCCATTCAGAAAATAAAAAAGTGCCCTTTAAGATTGATCCTTACCTAACTAGCGTAGCATGAATCCTAGAAAACACCTTTAATTTTATTTTTCTCTTAAGGGCAAAGTGGTTCAGGAGGAATTTAAACAAACCCCTGAAACAATAATCTGTTTTATAACACTTGTACTTTCTTTATTCTCCTATATATCTACAGAGGCACCCTAATCTGTATTTACATACATAGTTTGTTGTTACTGAAAAGTTCAGCATTATACAATACTTCTTTCAAAAGGTTTTCAAGCTTTTTTTAAAAATATAAACATTGGAGTAGATGAGGTAATATTCTGTTTTTGCTCTTATCTTTTGTTCTTTATAATCTGTTAATGCTATTATGTTTATATAACCTTTTATTCTTTTAAAGTTATTTTCAGTAATTTAATTTAGTTCTCAGATGTGTGATCCTTGGTAAGTTATCCAACATCTTTGTACATCAATTCTCTCACCAGAAAAATGGGTTTATAATATGAACCTACTTCAAAGCGTTTCAGGGATAATAGTAAAAATAACATTTTAAAAATATAATGATGATTATAACTCAACTAGACAATTTCCAAAATAATCAGTACATAAAAATAACACCTTTCATCCAGATTTATCGTTGGGAATATTGTGATTGAATGAAGCAATGTGCTCTATTAAATTCTAATTAGAATTTAACTCCCTGTGTTAAAATATCAGCAATTCTCTCTGTCATTCATAGCATAGCTTATTTACACAGGTACATAGTGAGTCAAATCATTTCTCCTCAAACTTAATAAGTATATAACAAAAGTATTGTATATACATAAAAATAAATATATATGACAGAAGGCATTCTAACTTTCAATAGTATTGTAAAACACATACACACAATATTAATCTGAGCTAATGGAGAAACAAATTTTGTGACCCACAGCTATTTATAAGAATGACAGTGAAGACTGGAGCAGATTAGAGAAAATTGTTTGGCAGAATTCTTGTATTCTCAAGAAGTCATTAAATGCAGTAGTTGAGGAAGTATGAATGATTCTTAGAATTCAACCCTTGGAATCTTCTAATCTTCTAGATTAGGTCAGTGGACAAGATTGATACTTGTGTTTTTCTATCAAATGTTGGAAAATGTGACACATAGACATATCTTCCTTTTACTTGTTGAACCAGAGAGAAGGCAAGATTGTGAGTGTGCGTGCATCCCCACACCCACGCGTGGGTATATACATGTGTGGTTTGGGGAGGAGAGAGTAAAAACAAGGGTTTATGGGCATGTTGGCCTCTTCCGGTGATTCTAATGGGTACCAGGTAGAATTTGTGATTTTGTTGCTGTTTGGTTAAAGATAAGACATGATGCCATATGGAGATACTGAAAAGTTTGTACTCTGATCTATATGAATTTGGATCATTTGGTTATGTAAGTTTTTCCATAGCATTCTTGCTGAAGCACAGCTTTCTCTGAAATACATTGGTAAGATGTTTTGGTTCTATATAGATTCAGAATTTTTCTCCTTTAAATAGATCTTAGTGATCCTTGCTTTCAACCTTTTTATTTTACAGATGATTACTTTGAAGCATAAAATATGTATGACCCTGTATTATAGTCAGTGCTGGCTACTGTCATGAAGTATCATAGACTGCATGGTTCATACACAATAGAAATTTGGTTCTTACACTTCTGGAGATGGTAGTTGACCAGCTGGAAGTTCTAGAGGCTGGGAATCAGGGTGTCAGCATGGTCAGGTTCTGGAGAGGACCCTCTTCTGAGCTGCAGACTGCCAACTTCTCATTGCATTGTCACATGCCCGAGAGAGATAAATCATCTCTCATGTTTATTCTTATAAAGGCACCCATCCCATTCACGGGGGCTCCAGGCTCATGGCCCACTCACCTCTGGAAGGCTCCACCTCCAAATGCCATCAAATTTGGGGGTGGAGATTTCAACATACGCATTTTGGGGGGATAGCAACATTCAGATCATAACAGTTGTTTTTCCCCACCTCCTCCCCTTTTAAAAATAATAATTTTGCAAAATCCAATCTGGCTGTGCATAGAGAATAGCAGAATTTCATTTTGTACCTTTTATTGTGCTTGATCTTTAAATATTAGGCACAATTTTTTTTTCAGGTTAAAAAAATAAATATAAATATGCTTCATATGCTGCTTTTTCTTATGTATTTTAACTTTATCACTCTGACAATATCTGCAGAGAATGAATAATTCATCATTGGCACCCCTATTTACTATAGATGTTTTATCTTTCTACTCAGCGTTTATTAAAGAATTATTTGTCGGCCGGGCGCAGTGGCTCACGCTGTAATCCCAGCACTTTGGGAGGTCGAGGCAGGCAGATCGCGAGGTCAGGAGATCTAGACCATCCTGGCTAACATGGTGAGACTCCATCTCTAATAAAAATAAAAAAAAAGAAAAAAAAATTAGGCAGGCATGGTGGCAGGTGCCTGTAGTCCCAGCAACTCGGGAGGCTGATCCAGGAGAACCTGGGAGAAGGAGCTTGCAGTGAGCAGAGATCGCACCACTGCACTCCAACCTGGGTGACAGAGCCAGACTCCGTCTCAAAAAAAAACAAAAACAAAAACAAAAAAAAACAAAAAAAACCCACAAGAATTATTTATCTTGTCAGCTGGGCACAGTGGTTCATACCTTTAATCCGAGCACTTTGGGAGGCTGAGGTAGAAAGATGGCATGAGCTCAGGAGTTTGAGACCAGCTTGGGAGACATAGTGAGACCTTTTCTCTACTAAAACAAAAAACAAAAAACAAACAAACAAAAAAAATTCGCTGGGCCTGGTGGTGCACGTCAGTAATTCTAGCTACTTGGGAGGCTGAGGTGGAAGGGTTGCTTGAGCTCAGGAGGTCAAGGCTGCAGTGAGCCATGACTGTACCACTGCACTCCAGCATGAAAGAGCAAGACCCTGTCTCAAAAAAAAAAAAAAAAAAAAAAAAAAAAAAAAAAAAAAAAAAAGAATTATTTATATTGTCATTTCAGTGCCACTAGAAGCATAGGATTATTAGCACTCAGTCTTCTTTCTGATCTTTTTTTTTTTTTTTTTGCATTTCTTAGTTCTCTGATTACAATGTCTTGTAATACATAAGATAAAATGCTTAGAATCATTTCAATTGTTTCTTTCTAGCAGATATAGTTTATCATAACTTAATTCAGGTAAACCTGGCCCTGAGTTTAGACTTATGTAGATACTTTGGATCTAGTTAGCATATACTCACGACATTGTTACAGAAGTAAAGTCAACCTACTTTCCATGGTCATTGGTGGATTTTTGGATACAACCTTAAAATTGTCCAGGAAATTCTTTGGGAGGATGCCTTCAGACATAATTGTTTTAATGGTTTTTATACAAATTGCATTTGCTCCTACAGGGAGAAATTGGCATGGTGAAAATTTAATAAAGTAAGGGAGAAAAAGGTGATACTGAATCACATTTGTAAGTGGCAGCTAATAAAAAAGGCAATTTAGTTTTTTCTTTTTTAATTGCAAAATAAACATACAAATATATACGTTATATATCTACATTTAAAAAATATGAAATGCTTAATTAATTTTTCTAATTACTGTATATGCCATGTTAATGTTTTGTTTTCTTTCTATGTTTGAGACCCCTGATTCTTTCTTCAAGTCAAACTTTAGCTCTACTCTTGTTTGCAAAAGTACCTCAGCATCTCTACAGATTTCTCTCTTCTACTTTCCCACCCTCAGAGATTCTAATTATTTTATCTGGTTAAAGCTTGGGCATCAGAATTTTTAAAAACTCCCCCGGTGATTCTGATGTGCAGAGATTTTTGAGACTCACACTAGAGTCTGGTGTATCTTGCTATATCCCGCTTCCCTTTCTTTACATGTGCTAATTCCTCTGCCAGCCCCTTGATCTCTTTTTGTCTCTTGCCAGACTCACTCATCCATCACGACCGCCCCTTGATGCCTCTCTTCTTCCTTATAGACTTCCCTGACTTTTTAAGGAAAGTTGAACGTTTCTTACTTTGTTTTGTTTTTTTTTTTTTCTTTTCTTCAAATCTCCCTTAAATCACCTTTCACATCATTTTACGTTTATTTTTATGTGACATTATTTTCCATGCAGGGACCTTGTCATTCCGTTTCGCATGATCAGGAAAGGTAGCCTGGAACCTAGCCCATTGTAGACATCTTCCCCAAATATCATGCTTTTCTTTATCCTACAAAGAAAACAGTTCACTTTTCTAGTTAATTAGTGCTAATTAAATTATACTCTTTGAATGGATTTTAAATTTGTACGCTATAAAACAATATGAAATGTTCATAGTAAGAACATCTTTTCAATTACCTCTAATCAGCATAATTTACACAAAGTGTGAAAAAGGTGTGTCTGCTTTAGTTCGTGTTTGCATTTCTAAACTGTGCTTTCTGTTTCACTCTTCTCTATCATTCATTGCTACTTTCGCAGAAGGTAGTGTGTGGGGGAAAGTGTGTCAGAACTTGTAGTCACACAGACAGCAGCTGGAATCCTGGTTGACCACTTCCCTAGCTCTGTGAGCTTGCTTAAGTTTTAAAATTTAATTTCTCTGACCCTTAGGGCAGTCTTCTGAAATTAAAAGTGATAAAATCCATAAAGTGGTGATATGAGAAGTAAGTGAAATAATACATATAAAGCACTTAACAATCACTAAGTACTAGATATTATTTAGATATCTAGTAGAGGTGCAAATACTTTTGCAACCTCAGTACTGTTTAAATAAGATATTTTACTTTGAACAAAATAAATGGTGATTATTAACTATATGTATGTGTGTGTTGGTAATTTAGATGTTTAATGGATATTAATAGTGTAACATATAACCACTACTCTATTCTCTTCTTCCCTCCCCCCAACCTTTTTTTTTTTTTTCTTTTTGATGTAGTCATCACAACACTGAGACTATTTTGTAATGATAAACATGGAGGTTTATACTACTTAGACGCATTGTAAATGCTTAGAAGTATTGGTAATTCTTACCACTGATAATACTTGGAAGCACTGGTATAGAGGGCTCGTATTTCTTTGCTTTGAGGAAAATGAAAAAGTGTCAAAGAGACATAAGTCAGAGGATTTGCACAATACGTGGAATCTTTGTCCCCAATGCTATACAGTGGAAGAAACACTCACTCCAGTGCTTGGTTTAATCTCCCTCTACATTCATGTCAAAACCTGCTTATGTTCTTTGGCAAATGTGAACAAACTAATTTTTTGCTTATATTTCCTTTCTACTCCAAGCTTGGTATTTTATTAATTCTACTTCTCAAATTGAACCTAAGTTCACGGATATCAGAAAAAAAGTAGTAAAATGTTAGTTTTATGTTTAATTAGCCTGTAAGGGCTATCTAGCAAAAAACTTACCAAGCACCCTCCTACCCCCATGTAGTCTATTAACAATATGATATGTCAATGGAAACATTGAAACATTATTTTTACTTTGTAATGAATGCCTATCTCTTACTGCTTTTTCTTTCAAACACAGGCCCATGCCTGTATTAACAGTATTTCAAAATCTAGTCAAATCTGAGAGGACAATAGCTCTGTAGTGGTCAAAAGGTAACCATGCTTCATATTAAAGCACCATGAGTTCAAGTTCTACCAAGGAGGACACAAAGGGAACTGAGTGCACTGCCCACTTTAAAAATATGAATTGCTAAAAAAAGCAA